>NW_018020847.1:143727-148138 GCF_002006095.1 Pseudomyrmex gracilis | reverse complement strand
TGCAGGGGGGGCGCAGCCCCCCTTGCCTACATGCTTACAACACACGAAAAATGTACACGGTGTCGAAAAACAATAGTTTATTCATGAAACTTTTTTTGTTCATAAGTTTTTTATAAACAATGAGCGACGGATAAAACCTTCATATTATTATTCAGGGAGGTGACCTTGATAACATATGTCAAAATTGTTGAGATCGGAAAATAGTCCGTATAACTGCATAATTACCAAAAATTCTAATAATGAATTTGAAATTGATCAAATGTATTTTATTTCTTTATACATGTTTTCTTTGTACATGTTTTATTTCTTTAGACTTGTAATTTTTCTTTACATATTATATATACTTATATTATATATATATATATATATTATGGTATACATTTTTCATTATAGTATAAAAATACATAATTTATATTAATATAAAATATATACTGTATTTAATTTTGCGCGCAAGTATATGTATATATACATATATACATATATATATATATATGTATATAAAATAAAGAATAAAGAAGAAAACTGCAACTGAACATCATTCACTTGAAAATAAAATTTTCTTTGTTAAGCGATGCCGTTTGCAAATTGGTTTTAAGATTTCATTAGAATAAAATTTAGAATAAGAGTGCAATCTTATGTTTATGTATCGTGTTGCTATGACAACTATTAGTCTGATTTTATGCGAATTTTCGAAAGTATTAAAATTCTCACACTTTAGATTTGGAAATTTGTTATTGTCTAAACTCAATACATTTTTTATTTTGCTTAATACTTTTAAATTAAGATTAGGATATCTGTGAGATTGCTAAAATTATTTGTTTGTTTGTTGATTTGTCGCTCTGTTTCTGTTATGATTTTATATACACTATTATTTGGAATTATCAAACCTCCAGTATTAACAAAATTTAAGAACTTAGAAAAAATACTTGAATAGACATAATTATGATCGCTTCTTTGCTTTTATAAGATGGCACAAGTATAACAATCTATCTGCGACAATAATTGTTTTATAATGTATCCAGCAATATAAAATAAAATATATTTTTTTAATATGTTACAACTCAAAAGTGAATAGTTATTAAATGTTTCTGTTTCATTGTCACTTTCATCGTCTATATTTTAAAATATTAAAGTTTGTTGCTTCTTTTTCTTCCAAATATACTGAAAAATTGTACCAATGGGATCATTATCTAAATGTAAACAGTTGCTATTTGGTGAACCTTTTATTCCATTTCTTAGAAGAATTTGCCTCATGGCATACTTAAATTGTAAAACATTTGGGTTGTTATTGAAGTCACGTTTACTTCTAATTTTTGAGAAGAATATTTCTAAATAATCTTGCAAAACTTTGTGTTAAAATATATTTAAAGAATTCTCTTTCTAAAAATATTTCTTTTGCCACAGCTAATATAGATTTGACTGTTGTAGCCATTCCGCATATAAATGTTTTTCTTCACTCATGCAAAGCATTTTACCATCTATAGTTTGTAATGAGAATAAAAAATTTATTTTTTCAATGATCATTGTTTCTGTTACGTCCTGGACTCCACGGGCTCTTTCATTTTGCAACGGAATATAATTATTAAGTCTAACGATAATTCTAAGAAATAATCCTTGTAACAAATTCCTAAAAAGAGAAACAAGAGTCAGCCGAGATAAGATAGACAAGTCCGAACCGGGTGCTATATTATAAACAAACCTAGCCGGACGTCATATTATAAACAAAATCTAACCGGTATCGATGAGCAAAGGTTATCGCCCCTTAGAAGAGAATGTGATGAACAAAGATTCTTTATACGCAAGCTACGCGCTGAGAAATTTTGGGCATGACACAGCGGCTCTCGCGACTCTGGAAAGGAAATCGAAAATCAAGGGGCTAGAGTTGCGACTCGTAGACATAAACAAGATAGAGCACGTACCGATAAGCGAGATCTAAACAACCGATGATCCTATCGATCCGGAGAATCAAACGAAAGGGGAAAAGGTCTTTGCCCCGGCGGTCAACGAACAAGAGGTCGAAATTTCGAAAAAAGACGATGGAGAAGGGGAAATCAACCCGCATGTATAAAAGCCCTGGATGCTCGATCAAGCATTCATTAATCAGTACGCAGTTTTCCAACACAGTTTGATCTTCAGAGAATAGTTCCTCGCGATAGAGTCAGTGATTAACAATCAATCGGTCAGTCAGTTTGAATCAAAGAAATTTCGCAAACTTCCCATTCGTCGAACCTGCTGAGGATGCCGCCGACTTCCCTTGCGATCATCCGCGAGCAGCGTGAATCCAAGCGAAACAACTACGACCAATCACCGAGCAACCTTGCCAATTTCCAGCATCACTATCACCAAAATATATCACCGAGTACATTGTAAGTCTCACTAATACAGACTCAAACACCTTTTGCATTTCGATATGAGCAGCAGTCAAGATCATCAATTCTTACAACCATTTCTAATTCTCGACACACAACGTAATGTAATGATTCCGAGTTCCGTACTAACAATCATGAACATTTATCCAATCAATAATTCAATAATACTGACCTACTTTTAACTGATTATCTCGGTTTGCTACTCATAGTCAAAAGAACAGCGCCTATGTTAAAATAGAATCTTCCGAACAATAGACCCTTCTCATTTTACGGAGACGGATCCGACCGACGACCCGTAACTAACTAGTGTCAGTGTATTTTAACAAGAAATGATTTCTCGTAAACGCACTCCGGACTTAAGATTCTCTATTAACTTTGATCCAGCTCAATAATCTCGATGTCACTACAACAAAACATTCCGCCGCTTGTAACAATACGCGGAGATCTCTTTAATAATAATCGTTATAGAACACGAATCGTTGCACCTGAACTGTACGTGCCAATTTAAAGCAAATTCATGCGGAGTCTACTTATGTTTTCCTTCAGTTATTATTACTGTTTTAACCATCTACTTAAAGAAACAATTATGATAATACTTCGTAACAAATCCGGCTTTGATTAATTTAACCCTTATGGACCTCGTATAACTAACAAACTACTACTAGTAAACCACACTCACTTAACAACCTGTTCATTCCTCAATAAAAATCGCGTGGTTCCGTCCTTGGTAATTGAGACTCGCGTCTTAGACCTAAAAAGGAACCGACGAATGAGAATACGTTAGACAGAGAAAATCGGGTAACCCCGTTGGCCTGTCTGCGTTGCCGAACTGTCTCGCTTGACCCGCACATTCCTGACTTTCTTCTTTGTGTCAGTGTGCCGGGATAGACTTCACGTTCGCTTAAATGTGTCAATGCGTCTGTTGCGTACTACCACTAATGCCCGACCGTAACTATAGGCTCAGGACGTAACAGTTTCTAATGCGTTTAAGTTATTTTGAGTTATAGGTTGATGAAATCCTTTTTCAAAAGGATTTCTTGAATTCATAAAGTCAAATAATCTGTCTATAACCTTAATAAATGTTATTATTGCTTCAGAGTTGCAAAATTCGGGACAATATTGTTTTAAAAATTCAATTGCTGTTGCTACAGATGAGCTTAACGTTTGAGCGGCATATTTAACTTTCATTTTGTTTTGCTACCAATTAATGCATTGAGAACTTAATTTGTTCTTAAATTTAAAAGTTAATTAATTTTGCATTTGATATAATTGTATTATATATCGCCATTCAATATTACCATCACTTGTAAGAAATTCTTTCAAATCTGCTAATGCATTACGAGCTAATTTCAACATATGATACGCATCTAGTATGACATAAACATTATAATTTTGTGTAGAATGCTTAAAACTCTCTCTGTTAATAATAGATTCATAATTTTTTTCATAAATATTACATCCTAGCTGATTAAATGTACTTACATTAATGGTTGCGCCGTCGCATGTAATAGATCGTACTTTTAACTCACTATTACTTGTCAAAGATAAGGCAAACAAAATTAATTCCGCAAGTATAGCGCCAGATATAGATTTTTTCAAAAAATAAGCAATAGGCCATTTCCATTTACCATTAAAGGCAACCAGCATAAATACTAATGCTTCATTTGCTAATGAGTCTTTCTCTTCTATATGAATATCATTTCCATAATTCACATATCCAACAAGTTTTCCTTCTTGTTCATTCCAAAGTAATTGCTGCCGTAGTGACATGCTGTCAAAGATCATGTTGCAATCTTTATCTGTTGAGGGGAAATTTTTTAGTAATAAAATTATCTCTTTGTGGAATCCAGGTTCAGCATTTACAGTTGAATGCCAATGCCTAATGCTCGATGGATGTGGCAACTTCAAAATCCCTCTATGTATAAAAAAAAGCATATTAATAACTTAATAAGTTTAAACCAATGAATGAATATAAGGCCTTACGAGCCGTTCTCAAGGTGTTGAGCGAGAACATATACATGTATATATATATATATATATAT
>NW_018020847.1:138616-139117 GCF_002006095.1 Pseudomyrmex gracilis | reverse complement strand
ATATAATCGTTTCGTACAATGTAATCTACACGCTAGAACGCGAGTGTGAGAGAGAAAGAGAGTGCGAGTTTTTTAGTGTAGCCAGCCTCTTAACCCATGTTTATAAAACTTAAATCATCTTAGAGATTTGTATCTTGATAAATTCGGTTTTGTTTCATTTCTTAGGTTTCAATGGAAATAACGATAGGAATAAATTTGGATGTGTCATGATTCTAAGACTAATATTCGGAGATAAGCGAGTTTTGTTTGTTTCCGTGATTTAGAAAGGAAAAAGAAATAATTCGGACGCCACACGAGACGGCTATATACCGCGAGTAGCTTTACCGAAAAATTTGGCTGCCACCCGAGACGGCTATACACCGCGAGTAGACCTTCCAAAATTTCGGACGCCACCCAAGACGTTTGCACACCGCGAGTAGCCCTTCCGATAATTCGGACGCCACCCAAGACGTTTGTACACCGCGAGTAGCCCTTCCGATAATTCGGACGCCACCCAAGACG
>NW_018020847.1:135733-137487 GCF_002006095.1 Pseudomyrmex gracilis | reverse complement strand
TACACCGCGAGTAGCCCTTCCGATAATTCGGACGCCACCCAAGACGGCTATACCGCGAGTAGCCTTTCCGATTAAACCAAATTTTTGAGTGTGTCTATGTATTTGTTTATTTTGAATGTTTCTTGATTTCTCCGAAAATCAGTCGCAAAGTCGGGAGGTAGGTACGCGAACAGTGGAACCTCCGAATGAAAGTAATTACAATGTGGACTTACTATTAGCTGCGGACCAATGATGTTGATTAATAAAAGGTTCTAGGCTGTTGCGGCGTAGTAGTTCACTCTTGGATCTCACATTCTGCACTCACTGTCACTCACTCACTCGCTGTGGTGCTTCTAAAATCTGCGGCACTAACTAGATACGCGGCGCGGTTCTTTCTCGTTTCCGATTCCGAGAGCCCTGGCTTATATACCGTTTTGAGTAAGCGAGGACTCTCCCAATCGGGAACTCAGTTGAGCTTTCCTGGTTCCTATTTGTTAATTAGTCGGTCGGGCGACTTCCGAGATCGCCAATCGGCGACAATCTCTCGCTTCGGTCGCCTCGTCCGATTTTTCGGGGAAGGAAAAAAGGAGAGTGTTGTCTTTTCGATCACGCCGCATAGACCCTTCGATATTTATCGTGTGATAAACCTTTTTTATGTAATTGCTCGTGGCGACGGATCTTTACTTGTGCCGGCTGTCCTAAATTTTATAGGATGTATTTCTTTGACCCGGAGATAATCGGGTTTGTTTGGAAAGTTGCTCGAGATGTTTAAACAATAATAAAAATTTTTGTTCGCTATCGTCTACGAAGGAATTTTTAAAATCGTTGCTAGGCTCGGTTTATTGTTTTCGGGCGTTGACACGATTTCTATTTGCGCGCCTATCGCGTCGAAGTCCGAGTCCGTTCGTGTTATTTATTGAGAAAAAAAAGGAATTTATTGTATGTCGGCGCGTCACATTGCAAGAAAAAGGGGCCCGTGGAGTCCCCAGGACGTAACAGTAATCTAATAGAAAAATATAAAGCAAGTCATGTAAAATAGCCAATCATGCAAAGAAATAAAAAGACAGAATGAAAAGCGTTAAACTAACCGGCAATAATCATAAGCTCTTGGAGAATGATAAAATAAGGTTACAGCAAACTTTTTCACTTCTTCCGAATATTTTTTACCACTTGCAGATCGTGCATTATTTGTTACTTCGTTTTGAGAAAGATTGAATGACATGCCTTCAAACTCACGACTTAACATATTAAATGCGTCAGTACCACTTACATATTTCTTTTTCAATTCTTCAAATAAATGTTTTATACTCTGAATGCGTTCCTCTTTTTGTTTTACACTACGTTGTAAGGTATACAATTCTTAACAGGAATCAAATAAGGCCGATACGAGCCATTCGCAGGATGTTTGTGCGGAAACTATGCGTGTACAAAATGGCTCGTATCGGCCTTATTTGATTCCTGTTAACAATTTCACGAGCGTCAAGTCTTTTTTATACAATTCTTGTCGTTTAGATGCAATCTTGAACATAAGTTTCGACTTTTCGTTTTCCAGAATCTTCTGAAACACTTCTGCTTGTCTCTTTAATTCTTGCTGATGCGATTTACGTTCATTTTGCAAGTGTTTCTTTAATATTTCAATTTTATTACAAGATTCTGACAAAATTACTTGAATTTTAACATTTTCACTTTCTAATATTTCTTCTGCTGCACGTTTGTTGCTATTCACAGTTGCTGAAATCACAATTATCTCTTTATAGTGTAAATTAATATATAAT
>NW_018020847.1:129852-135083 GCF_002006095.1 Pseudomyrmex gracilis | reverse complement strand
ACGGCTACAATACGAACAGAGGCACGAAAAAGTGATTCTACTGCATGACAACGCTCGGCCTCATGTTGCCAAACCCGTTAAAACCTACGTGGAAACGCTCAAATGGGAAGTCCTGCCCCACCCGCCATATTCCCCAGATATTGCGCCGTCCGATTATTACTTGTTCCGTTCGATGGCACATGGTCTGGCTGAACAGCAGTTCCGCTCATATGAAGACATCACAAAATGGCTTGATTCGTGGATAGCCTAAAAAGACGAACACTTTTACCGTAACGGTATTCGAGCTCTGCCAGAAAGATGGGAAAAAGTTGTAGCTACCGATGGGCAATACTTTGAATGATTCATTTGTAACCATTTTTTACAATAAAGGTGCATTTTCAAAAAAAAACAGCGAGAACTTAGTTGCGCACCTAATAAAATAATCACTTACAAAGTGTGTTATTTAATACTTTGTAGGGATCATCATTCTCTTTGTTGTTATCCCATACAACACAATTTTTTGGAAAAACTCCAGGTTTTAAGAATACTCTCTTATTTACACAATAGTAATCATTATTATTAAAATGTAAACTACATATTTGAAATGCATCCGTCGGTTTCCAATTGTTTCTACCCACAAATGATATCCATGATTCTAAAATGTCTTTACTATGAAGTGGAAATCTAAAAAATATTTGACACATTTATATTGATTGTAATACTAAGATATTATTTTCACCTAAACAGGCTGATATTTTTTTCTTTGTCTGCCTTATTTTGGCAGCCAAAAACACAACAATATTTTGACATATTGGTTTTTGTTTCTTTTAATGTGTGCTTTATGCCGTCAACCGCCATATATATAACCTTCACTACTTTGCTGAACTGCTGAATTGCTATCTGCGCATGCATCGTCACTCACGTACATAAGTATATAGGCAATGATTGGATGAATTCTCCTTATCATCAAAATCAACCAATAAAACCCGCATTCCACAGTACCCCCATGGTACATCAATTTTGTAGCCATTATCTACGCTGAGATCACGCGAGCTAGCGGTCTAGTGTAGTAGAATAGAAGTCTGTGGTGACTCCCTAAGGCTAGTATTACATTTGTCGTACGACAAAGATTTTAAATATATTGATTGTTATCAAATAAAGTTCTCTATAAAACTCTATCTGATAACCAATCAACATACTTAAAATCGTTGTCGTATNACAAATGTAATATTAGCCTAAGGGTTAGAAACACTAAAACAACGGATAAAACCTGTTATTAAGCGAAATACTTATTGCTAGGGTGACCAATCAGAGTGTTTCTTGTTCAAAACGACGTTTCTATAGTGTTCTATTGACTGGAATTTACCGGACACGACTGTCTCGTGCTTTACGGTTCAAAATAACGGATAAATGGCTTTGACTTATCAGATTAATAGTAACTAAGAAGACGACCAATCAGATTTCATTATGGCGTAAAACGGTTTAATGCTACTTCTAAGTTATTCAGAGCTATTCTACGTGTTAAAAGCGATTATAAAAACACGATTAGCGCAAGGTTATTTTATAATAATACATAGAAAACTAGTAATTATAGAATTTAACTTAGAAGACTACTGCATTTGTAGCTTAACGCATGGTAAAAAGACAAGGGTATGCTCGTAAGACGTCAGACCACTGCGCATCTTCCCTTTGTCCAAGCTGACGTCACAAGCAATGGCAGCGCCGCCACGACAGTCGACTGCCGATGCGACTCATACAGGGTCATCGAAAAGTATTGGACTCCCATAATATTTTAAGGTAGAATGCATTTTGGAGAAAATGTCTAATAACAAAGTTGTATGGTTTCAAGCGACGAGTAAAATGATGAACTTGATTTTGATCTTGACCATGTCCTTTAAGGTCAGTTCAAGGTCAACCTTATTTTTTTAAATAGAACCCTCTACATTTTATTGCATATTTTTATAGCTTATCTCGAGAGCTTTCCAAAACATTATAATAAAACATTTTTTTATTAAGTACTTGTTGAGTTATAAAGGTTTGAAATTAACAATTTGTTAAGTGGCGTGTGATTCCGGCCAGTTAAGGCAAGAGTGGCGTGTGGGTCCGGCCAGTTAAGACAAGAGTGGCGTGTGGATCCGGCCAGTTAAAGCGAATTTCATTCCAATTGGTCAGCTTGGGCAAAATATTTACTTGTATCAAACAATTCACAACAAATGTTCAAATTGTTGCCCTTTAACAGCCTGGCAATGTGCCAATCTGTTCTAAACAGATGCTGAAACCGCATTCCGGTACGTTTCCGGCGGTATTAGTTCTATCTCTTGGGTTATTCTCCCTCTTAAATCATCTAAATCTTGAGGCTTGGTGGCAGAAACTTTACTTTTTAAATAACCCCACAAAAAAAGTCAAGTGGGGTCAAGTCCGGAGACCGAGGTGGCTACTCAATATGACCCCTTTGCCTTATCCACTTGTCCTGAAAGACTTCTTCCAAATATTGACGGACAATGACACCATAATGAGGTGGAGCTCCATCCTGTTGGAAATAAATTTTATCCATATTTCCACCAGCTATGTCTCGAATAGCTGGAACAATTTGTTCGCGAAGCATGACTGTGTATACATGTGCTGTCAAATTGCCTTCAATAAAAAAAGGGCCAACTGGTCTACCATTAAGAATACCAACTCGTACGTTAACTTTTTGTGGATATTGGGTATGATTGTCTCTTTTGCAGTAAGGATTAACGTCATTCCAGTATCTACAATTGTCTCTATTTTCATTTCTAGTCAGTTCAAATGTTGCCTCATCAGAGAAAACAATATTATTAAGTAATAGAGGATCGTCGACAAAATCATCTCTATTATAAGATCACAAAAATCGATGCATCTATCAAAATCGTCTTTGGACAACTCTTGGCACAAGTAGAGTTTGTATGGATGCCATTTATTCAATTTAAAAAATTTACTGACAGATGCATGAACGATTTCGTGTTTTTGTGCGATGCGATTGATGGAAATATGGAGATTTTCGAAAGACTGTAAAACATCTAATGCCTTATCATTATTTGTTGCTGTTTTACGTCTACCAGATCTTGCGCGGCTTTTAACGCTACCAATGTCCTCGAAACGTTGAATAGTACGGATTACAGTACTTTTAGAGATCTTATTATTTTCATTCCGAAAATTTCCATTAAATAATCGCGTTACTGTTTTATACCCTCTTTGTTGATCTCCCCATCTTCACATCATTAACAGTGGTATTCGATCTTTTTTAGAAAGCTCCGCCATTCTTAATTAGAGCAAAGAAGAATTAATCGAGTAAGTTATAGGAAATTGGTCTAAATAATTAAGTAAAAAAAAATACTATTTATTAAGTGTTGGTCCACCTATTGATTTGTTTATTTCAACCAGCACTAGCAAAAAGCTCGTAGAGCAACTGAAAATGTATTAGATCAATTAATAATATTTACGAAAAATTTCTGGGCTATTAAAAACAAAATGAAGATGTTTGAGACAATCAATTTGAGCGCAATGGCTTCTTTTGGTACAAAAAACTTTTTGGGGTTGTTTGTTTTTGTCCACGAGGTAACTGCTGCTCGCTAAGAAGACAGCACTGCATCAAAGATTAAAATCAGTGATCCGTATTGTTTGCTCAAGAGCTCGTACATTGGTGCCTGTGAGAGTGAGAGAATAAAGATCGACCCCGCCAACGCTTTCGGGCAGATTCCCGCTAACGCCGTCTGACATCACGCATTTGAGCAACTTTTCGCGATCATCTTCGGGCAGTTTTCCGCCATAGCCTACTAGCATAATCGCTTGAAGCCGTACAACTTTGCTATTGGACATTTTTCCAAAATGCATTCGTACTGAAAATATTAGGGGGATCCGACAATTTTTGATTAATATATTTTTTTTAAACCAATTAATTGGTCTCATTATTCCGCGCACAAAAGTAATAAAGTTATGATTACTGAAAACTAAATAATATTTTACAAGATATTTTACATTTTGCGTCAAAAAATGTTTAACTTCAAACCTTTATAACTCAAAAAGTACTTAATGAAAAAAGTTTTTTATACTGTTTTGGAAAGCTCTCAAGATAAGTTATAAAAATATGCAATAAAATGTAGGGAGTTCCATTTAAAAAAATAAGGTTGACCTTGAAATGACCTTAAAGGACATGGTCAAGATCAAAGTCAAGGTCATCATCTTACTTCTCGCTTGAAACCATACAACTTTGCTATTGGACATTTTCTCCAAAATGCATTTTAACTGAAGATATTAGTGGAATCCAATACTTTTCGATGACTCTGTATAGCGTTGTGTACAATGGGAAAGTTCCACTTGCTGGTTGCAACACTCATGGAATCATTTTATCTTTGTTTTTCATCAAAAGTGAAAATAAGATAGGCTAACGCTCATGAGCGTTGCGAACGGTAATTGGAACTTACCCAATACAGTCGTCAACCATAAGCCATAAGAAATTGACCAATCACAGACAAATCAGGGAAGAATAATCGATTGTGAGTGGTCAATTTCTTACGCTTTACGGCTTACGATTGTATTGTAGACAACGCCTATGACATATTTATCGCGATAATGACAAAGTTTCATATTTCACAACAACCATAGTAGAATCGAAATTACAAGGTAACATACCAAAAAATGCGTTGTTATGTCTCATTAGGACTCAAACATTTATTAGGCTGCGCGAAATAAACCGCGTGATTGCACCTCAAAATTACTAGACAAAACAAAAACACTAACAAAATTTATAAATAAAAAATTTATTGCCTCTTAAACATTTGCAGTTTTTTTTTATTTTTCTTGTGTCCTTTGCCACAATATACATATTTTTTTATGGGAGCGGTGTACTTAGACACCGTTCAATTGGACACGTTGCAAATAGACACAGAATTTTAGACACGGTTCAATTAGACACGGTGCATTTGGACACGCAAGAAAATGCGCACCGTTTATTTAGACACCGTTCAAATGCGCACTGTTCATTTGTACACAGAAATATGCGCACCGTTCAATTAGACACCGTTCACTTGCGCACCGTTCGTTTGTACACAGAAAGATGCGCACCGTTCAATTAGACACCGTAATAATGCGCATCGTAATAATGCGCACCGTAATAATGCGCACCGTAATAATGCACACCGTTCACTTAGACACCGTTTATTTAGACACTGTTTATTTGGGGTGATACTCTATTGACCACAGTACGATTCGACACCGCTCGATTCGACACA
>NW_018020847.1:127500-129186 GCF_002006095.1 Pseudomyrmex gracilis | reverse complement strand
AATCGTACTGTGGTCAAACGGAACACGCCCGTTTATTTGAACACAAATAGACAATGAAAAATGAAAATATATGATAGTAGTAACACAGGTTAGGTTAGGTTAGGTTAGGTTAAATTGTTTTAGGGGAGGGAGTGCAGGGGGCTTGGGAGTAGTACACCACCTTGTCGTGGTTCCCAAGCTTGAGTAACGTGATGATCTGAGGAGCTATGCCGGCGGGAGTCGAGTTTCTCGGCTCCTGGTAGGGTTTCCCATGCCGGACAGGTCCTCAGTGAACAGTCAGACTAAGAGTGTACCTAGGGGAAGGTAAACCCCGAATGAAAACCCGGGGAGGTCGGCCTCGCAGCCTTGGGTGGCAACCGACCTAGGAGAAGGACACTCCGAAATTAAACCACTTCTTATTACGTATGGGATGTCCGATAAGAAGCAGATAGCCTTACCGGCCCAGTCCGACCGGACGGACAGGGCCCGGCGGGGGGGTGATAGTGTCCCGGTCATCCCCTCGTCGTCATCTGACGACGGGCGGACGGCAGCATGCCCCGCGGGTGCTGCCGTCTATCCTGCTACCGCGAAGACGGTGGGTGGTAAGGGTGGAGGTCCGCCCTCCACTGGGGGCAGTGGTCGGGGGCCTTCCCCGGCGCTGTCCGCCTCGGANGAGGTCCGCGAGGCCATCTTGGATGACCTCGAGGATTATGGGAAGGCGAGGAAGGTCGACGAGGGCGTGTCGACCTTCGAACTCTTTCACCGAGTCCACGACGCCTCTGGAGCGTTCAAGGACTTGGTGAGGTGCTTNGTGCCTCAGCGAGGGAGGCTGTACCGCANCTTCGCTGGAGCGGCGACGGAGCTGCACGAGGCTCTTAAGGAGCTTCTCCGTCGCAAGGAGGTCATTGGGCCGGNGGTGGACGTCCCCGCCGGGGTCGACAGGGCCAATCGGGCCAAAGCCGACCTCATGCAGAGGTGCAGGCTCGCTGAGAAGGAGCTCAGGGAGCTTAAGCTGCCGGGCAAGAAACCCGACAGGGTGGACGCGTCGACACAGACGGAGGGGGACCCGCAGGTTCCGGCCGATGCCGGTCNTGTGGCCCCCACTGGTCTGTACTTGACAGAACAGGTGGTCGACGCCCTGTTAGGGGGAGTCGACAGAGTCGTAGACTCTCGGGTGCGGGCGGTCATGGAGGATATCTTCCAGGAGGCCGCGGCCTCGCAGGGGGAGGGGCCAAGCCGGGACATGGTCCCGGTGAGTGCTCCCTCTGCGGGGCGTAAGAAGAAGAGAGCTCCGCCCTCTTCCTCCGGTCGGGCTGGGCTTGCCCTCCCGGTCGGTGGAGGGGCGAAGAAGAAGAAGGGGGGCGCCGCCTTAGGGCNNGCCCCTGCACNANCAGCAGTAGTGCTGTCCGTGCGCGAGGGGTCCGGGAGGACATATGCCTCCGTTTTAAAGGAGGCTATGTCCTCCGTGGACGTCGGCCTCCTGGGAATCCAGNAGGTCCGACCGCGAAGGACGATGGGAGGGGGCCTCTTGTTGGAGGTCCCTGGTCCCAACGGGGAGGAAAAGGCAAATCGGCTAGCCNAACGCCTCTCCTNCCACTTCAAGGGTGACGAGGGGGTGAAGACTACCAGGCCGGTACGCAGAGGTGAGCTNCGTGTGAAAGGCCTGGTACACCCCCTCACTGCGGACGAGGTCCGGCGCGCCCTGGC
>NW_018020847.1:125498-127051 GCF_002006095.1 Pseudomyrmex gracilis | reverse complement strand
AGGAAAACCAGGCGACATCCGGCCTTCGAAAAGTGCAATGCAAACCATTGCATCTTTTCGGCTGCACGTGCGACCTTCGACCGGTGCGTCCTTGCGCACGCGGTCGCATATCGCCTCGCGACTGCTGACTGGACATCCGCGCCGGATTCAAGTCCTCCGTTTAAAGTAACACTAAACCCAGTAACCAAACCCCGAATTTAACCAATACCGCTTATTACGCAACACTTATACATTAACTTAATACATAACTTAATACATAACTTAATACATGATTTATAACATCCTTCCCCTGTTGGAAAAGAAAAACTGATAGGTGAGATTTTTCTTACACTCACCACACACTGATTTTTTAAAGAATTGTGGTTGCTACCCCCTCAACGTGGGGTTCCCGACCTTCGCACTTGTGTTTTATATGTGAAGGTCGTAGTTTACTTACATCACCGACAAAATGTACCCGTCGTGAACACTGCTGTTGTTGCGCGGTTGTTCTTTTACTTTTGATTACGATTATATTACAACGGCTACTATTAACAGTACTGTTATCGCACTTACGCTCGTGGGATACACAAAATATGGTTGTTTATAAAACTCTTGATCAAAATCGTTACTAGTTTTTTGTATCTGATTACTTATCATCTGCAATTGTGTTTTGATGTTTGTCAAATTTTGTAACTTTACCTCGTCAAATGCGTGTATGTTTTGTGGTACGGTTCCGTTTGTTTGTGTAAGTGTAATATTAAACTGTGGTAAGTACGTATTAATTTGCGCATGTTCTATTACTGTTTTAGTGTTGACAAAAATATCTTTGGTTGAAAACCCACACTGATTCGTCAGTATTACTTCTCCAACTCCCGCTAAGGTTTCCGTTTTACCAGGTCCTTTTTCGCACCTGAAGGTTACAACCTGCTCGCCTAGCGTAGAATACAGCCATCTACGTTCTTGTTGCGACTGAATCCAAATAGTGTGGTTGGACGTCTCATACGTCGTCTTACAATTTGAATAGTTGTTTAGTTCGTGTACGTATGCCTGTATCTCTCATGGCGAATTTGTCTGTACCTTATAAAGTGTTATTACGCTACTGCAGATGTAATGACCGTGAACATTTTTACACTTTTCTAGTTGATCTTGTGACAGTAATACGTATGTCTGTCGGTTGCTGTCTATTGCGATAAGGGCATGTCGAACTCGCGCCACTGCAAACACGTTGCCGTGCATGTGTACTGGCAAGGGTGTCACATTACAGATCTCGTGCACCACGGCATGCAACAACGGTACGTTTACTACTATGAAGACATCCGACCCCTTGCAGTACACAGCAACCGTTACAATTTCCTTTATTTTTACCCAATTTTCCACTGTGATTTAGAATGGAAAGCGTAAATCACCTTGTAAATGGCTGCTTGTGTCGCGTAAACTTTGTATTATTTGTTCAATCGGAATGAATTCTAGTTGTGTAAGTTTGTCATCTGTTTTTGTTATAAGGTTTATTATTTCTTTTATGTCTGCTTCTAAGTGTTGTAACATATTTGTGACGGATAACAGATGTTCGTTTA
>NW_018020847.1:121090-124878 GCF_002006095.1 Pseudomyrmex gracilis | reverse complement strand
CTCGCTGTTTGTTGTTTGAGCGGAGATCGATGTGCAGATCGCGAACAAAATTCTGTAAGGAGAAAATACCGTGATGTTTTAAACGTTTGGTTTTGCTACGTTAGTTGGACTCAGAATACCGTTCTTTTTTCTGCGTGTGCTGTCTGTTTTATCTCTAGTCTCAGTTTCCTGTGTCATTTTTCTGCTTACGCTAGAGTTTCTGTTGTTCTTGGTTGCTTGTGGAGATGAGTCTCGTCAGTTACATTTTGTCTTTGGTGCAGTTAATTGTGTTTTGTTTGAGCCAAAGTGTTAAAAAATTTCTACCGTTGCTATGGCTAACCCAGTGGTTAACGCCCCCTTTTGTGTGGCCTGTGGTGTTGAGACCTCGTGGCCTCGTGTTTGCGACTGGTGCTGCGAGTACGAACCCATCGTTGCTTTGGTCTCTAGCGAATTTTGCTTTATCTGCTGGGCGGCTACCGCCCGGGTTATTTATATTCTATCACGGCACCCTCACCACGGGGACCACGTTCCGCCGATAACCGACGGGCCCGGCATAAGCCACTATCGGCCCGTTGAGGGTCCAGGATGCTCATTTTGTGAGCTAACCGAGCGACCCATGGTGTGTGCCGGGTGTGTGCGTCGCCAATTTGTGGATGACATCCTGTCCTCATCCGAGGATTGTGGTCTTTGCCGGTCGATCGTTGTTGACTGGATCGCTGTGATGACGGTTGATCCTCATCGCGCCACGGACAAGACCTCACAGAGGCGTCCCGCGTAGGTGAAACCCTACGAGGCTGATTGGTAAGTTTTTAGTTTTCTATATAGTGTTTCAATCTATTTGCATGCACTTTTACTGCGCGTCTTCCCTTTTTTACAACGTACGTCACGTCGGAGATTTTTTCGATTACTACATACGGTCCGATCCAGAACGCTTTGAACTTTTTTGATCTTCCCCGTCTTACCGTTTCATCAAACAGGAGAACCTTATCTCCTACTTTGAACTTTACCGCTTTTACTTGTTTATCGTACTGTTTTTTCGCTTTTATCTTTTCGTGTTTTGAATTTTCTCTGGCTATTTTGTTTGCAGCACGTATTCTTTCTTTTAACTCGTGAGCGTAGTCTTCCATATTATAAGTTTTTTCGGGTGTTTTTGCCAATGTTGTCGGGAGTTCGGCTTGTCTTCCGTACACTAGTTCGAACGGTGTGAACCCCGTTGCGGTATGTGGTGTAGTGTTATACGCGAACATGGCGTAGGGTATCCACTCGTTCCAGTCAGTCTGTTCGTCACTNACAAAATGTCGAATATACTCNATTAACGTTCGATGCGATCTCTCAAGAGCTCCGTTGCTCTGTGGATGATACGCGGTTGTTTGTACCTTGTTGATTTTTAATAACTTGCATGTATTTTTAAATACATCGCCTACGAAGTTCGTACCCTGATCAGTGAGAATTACTTCCGGGATTCCNTATTCGCAAATTATTTTTATCGCNAATTCTTTTGCTACGGTGTTTGCCTCTTGATTTGCTATCGGGATAGCCTTGTTAAATTTTGTTAAATTATCCTGAAATGTTAATAAATATTTATTTCCGTTGTTCGAAATCGGTAACGGTCCCACTATATCCAGCGCGCATTTTTCGAACGGTTTACGTGGCGTGTCTGTTATTACTAGCGGCATTTTAACTTTACGTGTTAATTTGCTTCTTTGGCAAAACGTACATTTTTTTATATAATTNTTCTCGTCTTTAGTTAAGTTTGGCCAGTTGTGAAGTAACTTGATTCGTTTCACTGTCCGTTCAATGCCCTGATGACCACCGATCGGTGTGTCATGGTATTTATACAATATTGTCCGTTTCTCTTCTTCGGTGTATTTTCTTTCTTTCTTGTTTGTGAGTTCTTCTGCTTTATTCTTGATTGCAGTTCTTTCTTTCTCATTTGCACTTGTCTGTTATCTTTCTTGCTTTCGCGCTTTCTTCTGTCTCACTTGCGCTCGTGTCTTCTTTTGTCTCACTCTCGCTTGCGCTTGCATTATCTTCCGTTTTGCTCGCGCTCGAGTGTTCTCCTGTCTCGCTTGCGTTTGCGCTTTTCTCTGTTGCGCTCGCGTTCGCGCCTCTCTTTGTCGTTCTTGTTTTTTCTCTTTTTCTAACCGTGTGTAATGCGTTTACGTGCTCTGTTTCGTCTACCGGGTGTCGGCTTAACGCATTGGCGTTTGCGTTTGCTTTCCCTTTCTTGTGTACGATTTTGTAATCGTATTCTTCTAGCTTTAATCTCCAGGGTATTAATCTCGAACCGGGGTCTTTAACGTTAAATAGCCATAAGAGAGCCTTGTGGTCTGTTATTATTTTGAACCTTGTACCATATAAGTACGGTCTAAAGTGATTAACGGCCCATACTATTGCTACCAATTCCTTTTCAGTTGTATTATAATTTTGTTCCGCCTTGTTTAGCACGCGACTCGCGTACGCGATGGGCTTATCTCCCCCCGCGTCGCCTTGCGATAAGACCGCTCCGATCGCGTAACCTGACGCGTCTGTCGTGACAATAAACTCGCGGTTGAAATCGGGATATGCTAATATAGGTGCCGTAATTAATTTTTTTTTTAAATTTCGAACGCTTTTTGCTGTTCCGCGCCCCACGTAAACTTTGCTTCCTTACGCGTTAATTGAGTCAATGGTTTTGCTATTTTTGAAAATTTGTCAATAAATTTGCGGTAATATCCGGCAAGACCAATAAATGCTTGCACGTCTTTTAACTTTTTTGGTAGTGGAAAATTTTTCACCGCGTCTATCTTGGACGGGTCGGGTAGAATTCCGTTTTCCGTTACGATATGCCTTAAATACGTGACTTCTTTTCTTAGAAATTTGCATTTATCGGGTTGTAACTTTAACTTACTTTTTCTCAACCGTTTTAACACTTCTTTTAACCGGCTATTGTGTTCTTTTAAATTTGCCCTGTAAATCACAATATCGTCTAAATACACGAAGCATTTAACGCCTTGCATCCCTACCAGTACCGTGTTCATTAATCTTTGGAACGTGGCGGGTGCATTTTTTAATCCGAACGGCATTCGGTTATACTCGAAATGCCCATACGACGTAGAAAACGCCGTTTTTTGCTTATCTTCCTCGACCATAGGTATCTGATGATACCCCGAGGCAAGATCCAACGTGGAAAAATACTTCGCATTTCCTAACTGATCTAGTATATCAGTTATACTAGGAAGTGGGAATGAGTCTCCTACGGTGACGTCATTCAGTTTTCGGAAATCGATTACGACGCGTAACTTTCGTACTCCGGACGCGTCTAATTTTTTCGGTACCACTAATAGTGGCGCGTTTCACTGACTCGTGCTATGTTTAATTAGACCATTTTCTAACATTTCATTTATTTGCTTATCTACCTCTCGCTTGTGTTTGTCGGGTAGTCTGTATGGTCGTACGTTTATCGGTCTGCAGTCCGTCTTCGTCGGTATGTAATGCGATACCGTGTTGGTGCAGGTCAGTGTCTCTCTCTGGAGATGAAATACGTCGCTATATTCCTCGCAAATTTCTTTTAAACTTTTTTCTTCGTCTTGATTTAAGTGTTGCATGCGCAATGAGGCTTTTACTATTTCCTGTCGCTTTATTTCTGATTTTTCTATCTTTACCTTGGCGACCTGTGTTTTCGCCTCTTGTATATCTAACTGCAATTTGTCTAGCGTTACATGTGGCATTCGCATCTTCACTTCTTTTTCCGTGGTGTTTATCACACTCACGGGGCATACATTGTTCTCGGGTTGCACTAAGCAACTCCCGATAAAGATTCCCGGCTG
>NW_018020847.1:114707-120295 GCF_002006095.1 Pseudomyrmex gracilis | reverse complement strand
TGCAGTAGTTGCAATATTTTTCCGTAGCATTTATCCGTCGCTCTTCGGGTTTCGCTAAACTGTTTCGGCTTGAGCGACACTCTCGCCCGTAATGCCCTGTTTTCCCGCATTTGTAACAATTATGGTTTCTGTTAATATTTCGTGGTTGTGGCGGTACTCGATTTTTGTTTGTTCCCGCGGCCTTTTCTTCCGCACCTGCTCCCGCTATTGCTTGTTGTAGAGCGTATTGTAATTGCGTGACCTTATTATCAATTTAAGGTCATCCCTTAGCCCGATTTGGAAATGATGCAAGGCTTGTTCCTTGATCGTTTCTAAGATAATTTTCTTTTGTTCATTAGTCCGCGCTTTTCCTTCGATCATGGATTCGTAAAGCTCCATGACAAGTTGGTTTACGCGTTGTCCAAACATTAGCGCGTTCTCCCCTGTTTTCTGTTTTAGAGAACTGAACTCAATTTGTAGCTCTGTCGTACCCTTTTTAGCGGAGTACGTTGCTTCCAACTCATTTTTTAGTTGTTCGAAACTGTGAATATCTCGCGTTTAAAAATCCAGCAATGCTTGTCCCCTTAGTTTGATGCACAATATTGCTTCTAATAGCGTTCTTTCGTCTACCGGATTAATATTTTTCATCGCGTAAGTACACGCACTTAAAAATTCGCGTACCTGCGTCTGCGTTTTGCCGTCGAATACTGGTATCATCGCGCGCGTCTCTTTCAACAACATGTAATCACTCAAGTGCGCCGTTTGATTTCTCACGTCCGCCGCCGTCCGTCCGTATGTTACGTNCAGCGCGCTATCGCGTTCTCGCGTTACATCGTCGGTCCTTGTGCGACGTCTAAGCGGTTCGTCGTCCTCGTACACTTGTGAGGTACGGCGTCGCACTACCTGCCGCTTCAGACCTCGCACTTCAGTTTGCAATTCTCGGAAGGCCTGCATCAACTCGCGCATAAACAAAGTATTTGAGGAGTCATCGGGGTTTCTATTTGCCTCCGTGACCTTGCCTGCGGGTCTGTTCAAGCCCGCTGCACCTTGGAGGGGTTGTCTACCTCCTAACTCACTACGCATTCGGTCTATCTCTCTGTCCACGTCAGCTTGTGTCTGATGTACTCTATCAAGTCGTTCGTCCAACGAGTCGTTTGGTGCGTGAGCCATTTCCGCATATATTTCCTTCGGATCAAACACACTACTATCGTACAAGGTTAACAAAAATTATCCGCGTTCGGACACGTCACTCGGAGTCCGACTAACGTAAGGCCTCCGTTTTCTAGGTTCAGGGTTAACTCGAGGAAGTAAACTCTCGTCTACATCAAATGTAAACTCGCGGTCTACCGTAATATTCTCTTGTAATTCGTTCTCAGTCGTGCTACCGCTTCCGCTACTAAACTCAAGAGCCAAATTTCGTCGAATCCGACCGGACCTCTCGATACTGCGAGGTTCTCTATTTTGACACGGGTCGCTCTGTGTTTCCCTAACTTTTAAATGTTGTAACGTTCGCTTTGCCGGCTCCGAGTGTAGCCACGATTTATTTCGCGTCTGGCCCGGTACGTTGAAACTAGGCAATTCTAACCGAAATTCACTACTGTTAATCGGTGTTAACTCGTCCGCTACTTTCCGGTTTTCGCACATAAAAAAGAAAAATTTCCTGACTTACATTAGTAGCCGCATCTCGCCTTACGCTCGTGTTTGTATCGGTGTCGCTGACCGCCTCTGCTGCCGTTGACGCGCTGCTCCCTCGCCGCGCTGCTTCTCCCGGCTGCTCGTTCTCTGTCAGTCGTTCTCTCCTCGTCGGCCGCTCGCTCTTCGTCGGCCGCTTGCTTTCCGTTGATCGCTCGTTCTCCGTCGGTCGCTCGTTCTCTGTCGCTCACACGTTCTCCGTTGGTCGCTCGTTCTCCGTCGGTCGCTCGCTCTCCGTCGGCCGCTCGCTCTTTCTCGCTTGCCGCTCTGTTCGTTTCTTGCTAGCTGCGTTCAGCCAAATTCAACGTTCCGGATCCTACCAAGGTCCTGATCCTTGAGACCAATCCTTCTGCTTCTCTCCGACTCTTGTCGCTTTTTTAATTATTTTCCACAGGCACCTGATTTGTGCGCTGTCGTTTTCTTCAGCCGCTCGGGCTTATCGCTGAGTCGGAGTTATCTTGCTCTCGCTCAGTTACTCGAGAGTGCCTCCCTTATGTGCTCCTCTCTTTTATTGTGTCGTCTCACGCCTTCTTTCGCTGATAGTAGTTAGCATAGTCAGTTACTTACTGCCTATTTCTCTGTGAGAATCGTCTGTTGCTTATTAACTCAGTTGTTACTGTTTTCCCTGATACTCAAGATTTTTATTTCTTTTGTTGCAGATTCCTGGAGTATCTTCTCGGCGTGTCTATGCAGCATCCCACCGCTGCCACCAATTTTGTTACCTTGCGTGAGGTCGAGGATGCTGCGGGGGAGAGACGCCGAGGAGATTTACTATTATATTATAACACTTCTTAAATTTTAAATAAATTCATTTATTTCGTACTCAGCTTTGATTACACTGCCACTCACTCGCGATTTCCTAAGTCTTTACGAGCGATGCTCTGATGGGCAGAGCCTCCGGCCGCGACACTATTCTAGACGATTCTGCCGTTTCCGCCCGGACACCGGCTTATATCCTCGAGTCAATCACTCTGTGATTGGCCGAGGAAAACCAGGCGACATCCGGCCTTCGAAAAGTGCAATGCAAACCATTGCATCTTTTCGGCTGCACGTGCGACCTTCGACCGGTGCGTCCTTGCGCACGCGGTCGCATATCGCCTCGCGACTGCTGACTGGACATCCGCGCCGGATTCAAGTCCTCCGTTTAAAGTAACACTAAACCCAGTAACCAAACCCCGAATTTAACCAATACCGCTTATTACGCAACACTTAATACATTAACTTAATACATAACTTAATACATAACTTAATACATGATTTATAACAATACATATAAAGTCACCGCTTGCCGCTCGGTGTGTGACGTCAGCTTGGACAAGATTTTTGACATGCGCAGTCAAAAAACTGAGTACGAGCATGCCGTTGTCTTTCTACTATGGTTTAACGTCATTGCTGAAGACGCACTTGTAGGTTAACGTTATTGCGGACGAAAAGAGGCGGGAAAAATTTCGGGACGTGACATCCCCTTTCTTATAATAAAACATTGAACAATGTTCCAATATTTTCACTACATTTGTCACTTTACGGGAGAAGATCCTTATAGTTTTTCTCGAGATACTTGTGCAACTCACAATAGTCAGATTTTTAATTAGTATCACGTGAAGATCCCTCTCTTATTAGTGTGAGCTTCTTCATACGGATGCACGATCTGCGTTTGTTTGTTGTTTGGTAACGGTAGAGCATCGGCTGCAACGGATTTATTCTCGTACCTCCAAACTGGAACTTGTGGTCCTGACATCGCGGCTCGACCAAGATGTAGGAGCAGATTAGTGACGGAGATGGCCCCCAGTAGGTGAATACTCCATCCATATATTGAGTAAAGAGCGTGTATAAGAGTAACGAGTTTGACTATTCTTACGATGATAAATACTGCAACGACTCCTGCGCTTGCTGATCGCTGCTGCGCTGCAAATGTGACAAAGCTTTGCCACACTCGCTCTCTAGTGCTTGTTGCTATTTTACTGAGTGTGTCTTCGTCCATGAGATTGATCATTGAAACGCTGCCTGCTGGCACTTCGTGTCTCATTGTACCTCGAGCAATGGTGTTGATCATGGCTGGTTTTTTGACGGAAACATAATATGATTTTTGAGTCGGTCAAGATCTTCTGAGGAGTATATTCCACTTGTGGCTAGTGAGGATGGGCTAACGTAGCTTTATTTTGGTTTTGATAACGGCTGGATTATAGGCGGTGGTAAAGTTTCTATCGGTTTTGATGTAATTTTGAACCATGTACCATGAACTGAGTACATAGGTGGTAATACTTCGTTACAGTCACGTGGTGTTCTTTGTTTTGTGAGGATTCGTGACCGTGGTAAAAAAACATTGACGAGTTTCGTACTGACACTAGTAATTCATCATAACACAGAGATTTGTGACGCACTTTGAACTCCACTGGAATGCACTTTGCCAGGTGAATATTCTCTCCAGCCGTTATTGCTATATATCCTGGCGACTTTATGATTCTGTAGGCCATCTCGTCAGGCGCTATGCTGGAGATAAGGCATTTTGGAAAATTTGACGTTCGAGAGCAAACTTTTGTTCTATGATATCCTTGTACAGGCGAGTGAGTTGCGTTTTGATGTGCTTCTCCATGTATATGAATTTGGAAGTAACGTATAAAAATATGTCCAAGTTATTGACTGAAACTTTTGATCTTGTTTTGAAGACTCGTCCAGGCTGAGTTTCTAGGATAAAAAGTTTTGGGTGTTCTGTTTGGATCAACTAATATCCGCACAGACTTATTTCAGTTACTTTAGTTAAGGCGAACGTTGTTTCTTGCGTTGTCACTGTGTAGATCATAGGAGTTGGTTTTATTTTTGAAACAATTTTACTGGCTAATCCTTCTTATAAGATATCGCAATGGTTGGAATGGCAACTGTCTGTAAGTATTACTGTCCAAAACGTTTCGCTGTCATCATGATCTAACCAATGTCCTTTACTGACTTGGTGACGTATTCCAGAAGGTAGTACGACTTTGTTGGTTGCTCTTTTGACGGGTGCTTCAAAAGTTTGTAATGTGATTTTTACGGATGCTTAGACAACTACATTGTTTTAAGTTTCATAGCTGTCGCTGTACTGAGTTTCAAAACACTTTCCTTCGTTGGTTACAAATCCTGCTAGCGTAACACTGCGAATTGTAGTTTGATTAGGATTAGGTTGTATGCCGGTTAGTACGGCTGTTGCTAACATAATTGATCCTGTCGAGTAAAGTTCCTGACAGGTATTGGATCCGATTTCTTGTATGTACTCCCGTCGTCCTTCGTTGACGATTGACACATGTGAATGCATTTCGCAATAGTAGATTGTTCAATCGACTTTGATGAGGCACTGAGTAACTTGAGTTTTGTCAAAATCCGACACTTCCATCAGTTGAATATAAACTTCTAGAGTCTGTGGTTTTAAATCTTCAAAGTTGCACGTTCCGATGTCGGTTAGTGACAGAGTTGTGATGTTTAATCTTTGGCCTACGTAATCATAGCCAACTAGGCCCAAGGTCGAAGAGATGAGCACGACAAATGTCATGAAGTACATCTTGACTGAGTGACGACTGGAACGGTTGTGAGGATGATCCTGGTCGGCTTCTGCTGCTGAGCTGCTTACCGGTCTTCTGTTAGAGACGAGAATCTTTGGATGGCAAAGTTTGCTTACACTTCCTGACCTTATCCTCGTGAACTACCCTATATTTTGTAACGGAGCCGATTTTCTTTCGGCTTCGCCCGGCCTTCCGCCTGCCGGACAGCTCGGTCAGCGCCAAAGATCGGAGAGGGGAAGGCGTGAAATTGCGACACTCGGTTAATTGAATTCTGAAATGTAGCGGAGGTTTATTCTCTTAATTAAAGTATTTACATTTGATACATTTAACGCGGTATTTACAACGGATAGTTTTGACCACTCGGTTTATCAGGTGAGGATTTTT
>NW_018020847.1:102620-109942 GCF_002006095.1 Pseudomyrmex gracilis | reverse complement strand
CGGTAATCACGCACCTGTGCAGTGTCATACGGACACAGGTCCACGTGCGCTCTTCTATGCTATATTACTGCGGCTTGTAATATAGATCGGTATACGGAACTGTTGCTTGATGCGCGGAACGGTCGGAACTATGTTATTCGCTATACTACGGCGCGAGGATGGGAACACAATAAACATATACGGATAATGTAATCGAAAAAGAAATATATATACCAAAGAAACAAGAATGCTAAAGGTGAATAATAATACAGAGAAATAGAGAGAAAAGAAATATAATACAAAATAATATAGGTGGCGGAGTTAGCTCCGTCACAATTTAGTAGCGCTTATACGTATCTTAATGTTACAATTGTGTATCAACTACTTGATACGGACTTAAATACTGATTATCTGGTTTGTTTTTGGTTGGTTCCTTTAGGAGATAAACGTAATCGCCTACTTGGGACTCTTTCGGGTTTATTCTTTTATCGTAATAATACTTAGATCGTTCTTTTGAACGTATTAAATTTCTTTGAACCGCTAATTGGCAATCTCTTAAGCGATTAAACAATAAAACTAAGTATTCTTTGTAGCTTTTGTTTGTGATATTATTAAGTGGCGGATTACTGTGGGTACGCGAGCTAATTTACCATATATTAATTTGAACGGTGTATACCGGGTTCTTTCGTGAATGCTTGTATTATAAGAAAAACTTGCCAGTTTCAAATATTTGTCCCATTCATGATGTTCATTTACAAACTAAGATATTCCCACAATACGTGGTGAGATCTTTCTACAGATCCGTTAGATTGCGGTCTATACGCTGCGGTTTTATATTGTTTAACTTTAAAGTTTTTCGCGATTGTTCTCATAAAACTGTTAACAAAATTAGAGCCTTGGTCGGTAAGTAAAACTTTTGGTGCGCCATACACTAATATTAACTCGTTACAAAATGCTTCGGCGATAGTTATTGCTGTGGCTTATTTCAGGAATGGCTAAAAAATATTTAGTTACAAGGTCTTAAATTGTAAGAATGTATGTATTACCGGAAGATGTGGAGAGGACTCATGATTTCCATAGAAAGTTTGTCAAATGCCACATCTGGCGTGTCAGTGAGTGTCATTGGTTGTTTGGTTTTGATACGAACAAATTTCTTTAGTTGATATCCGCGACATTTTTGAATAAATGCTTGCACATCTTTCTTTAAATTTGGCCAGAAGTATCAGTGGTTTAAGCGATTGTAAGTTTTTGTGACTCCTTTATGTCCTCCGATTGCCGAAGAGTGATTTTTCACAATAACATTTTGTCGTTTGTTCGGTGGTGGAACGTTGATACTGTTGTTGGAGATATAAAGATGAATGTTGGTTTCGGCCAGTGCAAGACTGAATTCTCTTCTCAATTCTTTGAAGGTGATCGTGCCAAGATCGATTTTGCACATAGAAACAGTTGTCAGTTGTAGTTCTTGGATTACGTCCAATAATAATCCAAATGTTTCTTTGAAGAGTTCTCTGTCGATGTCCTCGGAAGCTTTATCTTTTATGACAAGAGATATGATGTACCTCTTGTTGACTTGAGTTACTTTAGCTCTGCCAAATGTTGTGTCTATTAATTGCGGCAGAATATTTGCATGACGTAGTATGGTGGCTTTGGTGTCACACGGAGTATTGTTTTTTGAGATAAAGATTATTAGGTTATTGTTACGTCCTAAGATTAGCAGAGGTTGAGACCGTTTCGGAGAGCCCCACGGTCGAGGGGCGTTTTTGTGTTCCTCGGGAGTTTTACGCTGGATCCCTACGCGATGTTACGTCCAGGTGCGCAACGTCACGATACAACAAAAGCGTTTACGCCTGCTGAACGTTTGTTCTCCCTTTTAGGTCAACCCACTAGGTTTTACCGGGACGGAGAATGAGGATTTAGATCGGGAGTTAAAGAACGGGCTGACTGGAATATACGAGTGCGTGTATGTACATACAACCGATAATCCGTTACTGACAGTTACCGATTGTTACTTAATTCCTGACTGTATTTACCGATGGATTTACCGACTGCCATTTTAGTTATCGACCGTTACTTTATTTATCGACTCAATTACCGACGGTATTACCGACTGCCACATTATTTACCGACCGTTATTCTAATTATCGACTTAATTACCGACGGAATTACTGTATAATGGTGTATATGGTGTTAATTATTCTCAAGTATATATTTATAATAGCGAGATTATTTATTCTTAATTTTTTTTACTGGATACAATGCCTTTCGTTTTTTCTCCATATATATTCTAAATCGCGGATCTGATGACGGAATTGTTGCCGAGTACAACACCCTTGGCTTGCTGATTTGTGTTAATTTCTACCTTGGTCTAATAATAATGCGGTGAGTCCCGACGTTTGTTATGCTTGTTATAACACACGGAGTGGACCTTGCGCAACATACTCCTGTGTTCGCTAAACGCGGAAGTCTGTTCACGTCGCGTCCTTCCGTGGTTGTTGAACAGGCGTTTGTTGTCTCTAAAGACAACGGATCGAATTGACCCTCACACGCGTAACTCCGTATTAAATTTCTCAATTGATAGTTTCTGCCTCCTCGACGCGTGCGACGTCTTTTCTGGCAGGCCGAAATTGCTGGATGGTTTAATTTCTGGGAACAGATACGCAGAATAAGCGTGCGACCAAGTCGCACTTCTCTTACTTCTGTATCTTGAAAGGAAGCGACAAGCGTGCACTCGTGAGCACTTTTCTTGTCTATAGGACAAAAGGAAATGACAAGCGTGCACTCGTGATGCATCTTTTTTGTTTTTGAGGATGGGGCTGGCGCGATAGAAGCCAGAATCTACTTGATAATGTAAACGGAATACAAGAATAAACGAAGAAGACATATATATATCTAAGTATATATATGTATATATTTATGTTAAAACACCCGTTTTAAATCAAGGAAGGTTATCAAGAATACAAAATTTTTACCATAATAGTTTAAATCCGAGCGCTGAGAAATATTGTAATTTCCCGACTCGTACTAGCAAAAATATTCGAAGTTCGGATTTGTAATAGCGAAAATATTCTAAGTCCGAGTAGCAGAAATATTCCAAGTTCTGATTTGTAATGACAAAACTATTCTACGTCCGAGTAGCAGAAATATTCCAAGTTCTGATTCGTAATGACAAAACTAATCTACGTCCGAGTAGCAGAAATATTCTAAGTCCCGGTCTAAACAGAGCGAACTTTACTGACAGAGATTCTGAATGACGCTTCTGCCGGTCGTTCCGGCCGTTTTATACTACTTAAGAAGTTCTGATGCTGCACTGTCCCACGGTCCGTTGCTCAACGGCCCTGGCGGTCAACGGTCCCGCGATCGCGTGCCTTATCTCCGCGCGTGCCTTATCTCTGCCGCGACCGTTTGCTCGCTCAGACCAGCGCCCTTGGTTTTTATGCGCAAGTTTTGCTGTTAAAAAAGAATATTCAAGAACATTGAAAGAATATTAAAAGAAAATATTAAGAAATTATCAATAAAAAATATTAATATAAAGGGAATATTAGAAGAATATTATCGCTATCTAGCTGAAGTACTTATATCGCTATTATTACGTAGATCCGCTGTTACGCTTTGCGAGCAGTGGTACAACATGCTAATTATCGTATATGCGGTATTAATCTCTTACTTCGTGTGCTATTACAATCTTCTAATAACAAATATATCGCCTGTGATGACGATATATTAACAACCATGGTATATTACCGGCTATGGTATGTTACCGACCATGGTATATTACCGCCCATGGTATATTACGGACCGTGGTATACTACCGATCATGGTATATTACTGACCACGGTATATTACTGGCCATGGTATATTACCGATCATAGTATATTACCGACCATGGTAATGTTTAAAGCTGATAATATGGTGATTGGCACAGACACCGGGTAAAAGCGTTTAGCGACACTAACTGGAATTAACTGGCTTGAACTCGGGTTATTAACGGCCCTCTCGAGAACTTCGCGAGCCGTTGGTTTTGAAACGTCCTGTTTTGTTTTTTTCAGACGTTGATTGGTTATACATATGGCTTTCTCGATCTACCGAAGCAGATGGCGACGCTTCTGGATATGCCAGCCCGCTCTGGCCTTACGCTTACAAACTTTTAGCATCTACGAGTAAGAAAGTTGATTTTAAACAGCGCATTGAAAACAAAGACTACTGGATGCCATTGACCGGAGCAAACTATACTTGAAACACGGTTACAACAAACCCGACAACTTTCAGTAACGCAACACGGTTAAAAATAAACTAACTAGATTAATCACTAGAACGAGATTTGCACAGAACTAGATACGCTTTAGCGCCTCTAAGTCTCTGCGGTGAGGATAGATAAGGACGTTGACAGAATACGCGGTAGCGCCTAACGTCTAAAGGAATTGAAAGATACGCTTTTAGGCGCCTCTCTCGAGAGGAAAATACGCAGTAGCGCCTTTTCCCGAATAGGTTAAATACAGTTAGTCAACTTAAATAAATTCACTTAGAGTCACTAAATACTTGTTAAAAATATTTAAGTAACTCAACAGAAAAAATGTTAAAATACAAAACTTAAACACGAACTCGACTAAATCTAAAATTACTAAATGTCACTCGCAGGTGACGGCCACACAGAATTAACTAAAACGAAATTAAATGAAACAACTAAATAATTTGCTTACTATAACTAAACAACTTGACGCGACCGGAAGATTACTAAAGAAATTATTTCTAACACTCGTACAACTTACGATTATGATTCGATGTTAACTCGTAGACTATGCTTGATACTTGTGAACGATTGAGCGAGCCCGGACTCAATACGTTACTAACAGACTCGAAGTTAAGACACTTGGTTTACACGTACGAATTGAAAAGATTGTTACCAGTTTGATTCTTGAATAAGGATTGACTGCTCGCTGCGCTAAGACTAAGGGCGCGGCTCCGTTTGCTTAAAGTGAGGTTGGTGGGGACAAGGCTTGAGACGACGATCAACCAATCAGGTTGAGGAAATGGTAGGGAACCTCGGGGAAGTACCCGGGAGATTACTATGGTGGGAGTCGGAGCGTTCTCACGGCTAGGGCGAGCTCACGCCTCAAGAATGTCGCATCTTGATAAGATAAACTTATTTTTCTCGCCTCGGCGGAACTTATATTTTTCTTATGAGATAAGATAACGGAGGTGTTCTCGCCTTGGCAGAACACAAAGGACTTGTATTTGCGCTTACAGATAAGATAACTAGTTGGCGACGTCGCGGCGCCTCGCTTCGGCTTAATTTTAAGAGCACGATACCTTTGGAATTCCCGCCTCGGCAGAATACAAAGGTTACAGCTTTTCTTTGTCGGTATTAGAACGATGCCGGCGTGACCCTAAAGGGTGCTTGAATGTCGTGAGAATATTTTCCGCATACGCTTGGTATACTTGGTGCTAATGCTATAATTACAACGATTCTTATGTTACTGGATTCCACACGAGAGGTGCTGAAGTTATATATATAGAACTTCCTATACTAAACACAGGGTGTCCCGTAATGATTAGTAAACCTTGAAGGGGGTGATAGAGTGAAATTTTGAGCTAAGAGTTCTTTTTCTACTTTTGGCTCAGACTAGTATTTACCGAGATAATAACTATTAAAGTTCTCCAATGAGACGGAGCGCATACAAAGCACGCAGGGGCGTCGCGCGCCGTGCAACATTCTGCGCGTGTCCCGCTTACATTGCTCGTGGTAAAACTTCATTTTAATTCGTCGAATTAATTAATACATGAATAAATAAATACAAACAGTTAAATATNGACCAACTAATTAATTTATTTAAAAACATTATTGATGACATTGTCCGCAAGTAACGAAAACATAAATAATTGATATCAATCGTGTCTTTTTACATTTTTATCATTTGAAAAACTTGAATACATAAATAAGTGATTAATTATTATTTAAATTAACTATTTTAGTAATTGGAAAAATAATAAAAACGTAAAGAAACACGTAAAATTATTGATATATTGTCCAAAAGTATTGAAGACATAAATAATTAATATCAATCGTGTCTTTTTACGTTTTTATCATTTGAAAAACTGAATACATAAATAATTAATTTATTATTATTTAAATTAACTACTTTAAAATTTAAGTAATTAATTAAGTATATTATTTTTTAAATTACCTACTTTAGTAATTAAAAAATAATAAAAATGTAAAGAAACATAATTAACATCAATTATTTATGTATTTATTAAATTCTCGGACAATGTCAATAAATAATTTTTCCAACTAAAGTAATTATTTAAGCCAATTGTGTTTTTCTTCATTCAACTGTTTTTATTTTTTTATTTAGATTTTTTTAGGGAAGGATGATTGAGGAAACAAAAGAGTTATCAAAGAATTTTTTTTAGTAACAAAAACTAAACAGCAATGTATTAACCTTTAGAGGGCCGGAAAACCAATATTTTGGCGCACCAGAATAACTTGTTCAATTTCTTTTTTTTATTAAATATTAATGTTCTTACTAGTATTAGCAATTTTTAATATTATTTAATGTCAATTTGTCCGTCTTTCCCTCACTCACCCCGTCACCTAATTTTCATGTGAGATATTCTAAAACAAATACATGGCTTTATTCGCGTGCGGCTGCAATTATAAACAAATTTATTTTTATTTGGGGTTTTTGAAGTTGCTATTTACTATTAAAACAATTTGGCAAAATTGTGAATAGCAGATCAAAAATATATTTATTGATTAGGCCTGCCCGTTTATCGTCGTCCGTCCTTGCCATACGTGAGAACGGCGCGTAGGAGCACCTGTCGCCTCGCGTTCTCTGTTAGGTCAGGCTCGAGATACACTTATTTTTTTACTTGTGTTGATACAACATTTTTCCGTTACTTTTTCTCTTCCTCGTACTTTATTACTTTTGCTATACAATGAATACAGGTGATGACGAAGCTTGGAGTAGTGGAGAGTCAGAGCCTGAAGAAAATGTTATTACAGACAGAACTATTGCTTGTGACGTTGATTTACTTGATAACGAACGTGATGAGAATATACCAGATGTACACTATGATCCTTATTTTTACCCATCTATAAGAACTTTTACTGGTGAAGCACGTATTCGTGACCACGTGTCTCTAGACGAACCTACTCCATTAGAATGTTTGAAATATTTTTTTAATACATTTCTTGTAAATTTAACCGAACAAAATACCTTTTCAAAAAAAGGTAAAAAAAGACGCCAAGTACATGCGCAACTCGTATCTCTAGAAAAAGTATTGCTACCAAAATCTTCTTCTACAGGATCTATTCTACAAAAGAAATGATATCAATAAGTTAC
>NW_018020847.1:87608-97205 GCF_002006095.1 Pseudomyrmex gracilis | reverse complement strand
CCGTGGACTCCTATCACTAAAGACGAATTATGGATAATGATTGCTTTATCAATAAACATGGGTCATGTTGTAAAAGGGCAACTAAAGGATTATTGGAACCAAGATCCACTGCTGTACACTCCAATATACGGCAAAAGTCTATCTCGAAATAGATATCTTCAAATTTTACGATACCTTCACTTTTCTAATAATGAAGAAGTTTCCAATCATCCTTTGAAAAATATCAAACCAGTGATAGATCATTTGAAAGAAGAGTTTGGTAATACTATTATTGCTGGTGAAAAGCTTTGCATTAACGAAAGTTTAGTCTTATGAAAAAAGAAACTAAAATTCAAACAATTCTTACCATTGAAAAGACACCGATTTGGTATGAAGATATTTGAATTAGCGGACTGCGAAACAGGATTTCTCTTAGATGTTATAGTATATACTGGCTCAGACACTGATTATGAGAAATTTGATTTAGGGTTTCTGGTGATATTGTTGCACATTTCATGCAACCTTATTGTAACGAAGAGCGTGTGTTGTACACTGATAATTGGTATACATCTCTACAACTGTCAGACTACTTACGTGACAGAAATACTGGTCTTTGTGGAACTGTAAAAAAAATCGTAAAGGAATGCCAACTCTCAATTCAAAGCTAGATCGTGGTGAAACAGAAGTTGCCCACACCGATTCTTGAATGGTAATCAAATGGATGGATAAAAAGGAAGTTTATGTATTGACAAGTATTCACGAACACCAGTTTTGTAAAACTGGTAGGAAAAACTACAAAACCAATGAAGATATTATAAAACCCATTTGTATCGTGGATTATAACAAAAATATGGGTAAAATCGATGATATCGACAGACAATTATCTTTTACAGAATCTATTAGAAAATGGTATAGAAAATTGTTTTTTCATTTAATTGATTTGATGTTGATAAATGCCCACAGTTTATTCAAGATGCTCACTAAAACTGCGATTTCGTTTCCTGATTTTTGATTGAGCGTCGTAAGAAATATTTTGCAAGTAAATTCTCAAGAAGTTTCATCATTTACATCGCCTGATCTTAGACTGAATGGACATTTCCCCAAAAAACTTCAAGCTTCAAATGATGGTAAAACGCTATCACGTCAATGTGTTCTATGTACTATACACAAAAAGAGAAGTCGATCATGATATGAGTGTAAAAAATGTTGTACAATTTTATGCATTGGACCTTGCTTTGAAATTTATCACACTAAACGATCATTGTTGTAATTTATAAAATTAAAAAAAGCAATAAAAAAATGTAAATAATAAAAATATCAGAAAATAAACAAAAAAACAAAAACAAAAAAACATAAAATTGAATAAAAAATAAAAAAATGGAAAAAATAAAAAAATATAAAAAAACAAAAAATACAAAAAAATAAAAAAACAAAAAATACAAAAAAATAAAAAAACAAAAAAAAATTAAAATAAAAAAAAAGAAACATAATTCTGCCACAGACGGTCCCAAGCCCGTGTTTAAAAGAAGAAAGTGTTTTGAAATCATACGTGATGAAAGGGGTAGTTCTCGTAATATTATAGGGGTTATGTCCAGGTGTATTGTGTTTTTGACATTGGATTTTGATTCTACATCGAAAAATACATCTGAAACATATATCTGCACTTCCAACTAAAAAAAAAGTAAAATTGCGTGATAGAAAGGGTAGTTTTTGTAATTGTATAGGGGTTGTTTTCAGGTTATTGTATTTTTGACATCAGATTTGGATTCTACGTCGAAAAATACATCGGAAACGCATATTTATACTTCCAAATTGATGTGAAAGAAAGTTTATATGCGGGCCGATCCCTTCCGGACCGGAAAGCCAATATATTGGCGCTACCTATGATCGACACTTAGTGTATGGTCAATCCATGATATAAGATACCTTTTTTACCACTTTACTAAGGCGGATATGCCCTCTCAAATCCCGACCCTCTAAAAGTTAAGGAAAACAGCATACTGTGCACTCTGAAGCAAGAAACAAAAAAACAAAACTTAGAAAATGGGAAAATTAGAAAACGCGTTATCATTAAATGTTGCGTGCGGGTGTGCAACTCTCAGGTGTAGTAATATTTACTCTCAGGACATCCGGAAGCTGATAAATGAGCACTCGATCTTCGACAATTCCTCCCCATACGTTTACTTTCCAACAATGCTGAAAACTTCTTGACCTTGTTACAAAGGGATTTTTGTCAGCATAATAATGTAAATTATGCTGGTTAAAAATTCCTTCTCTTGTAAACAGACTTTTCTCTGTCCATAGAATGTTGTCCAAGAAGTTTTCATTCNGATACGACAAGGCCAGAAATTCTCGACAAAACTGTCTACGCAATTCTGCATCTTCCGGATGAAGATTCTGGACTTACGTGTAGTGATACGGATGGAGATGATTAGAACGTAGTATCCGATTCACCGTTGTCTTAGAAATGTTCGTTGCTTTTTTAAGCAATCGACAGATCGTCGTCAGATCGTTCTCTACTCGCTCTAAAATGTCTTCTTTGACGGCAAGATCTCTGACTTCATATAATCTACCTTCACCTCGTGGNGTCAGTCGATTTTCTCTTCTTAGGCGCAAATGCAAACGCGCGAATACTTGCGAATGCGGATGAGCCCGATCCGGAAAACGTTCCGCGTATACCTGTGCGGCCTCCAACGCGTTACATCGACATTCCCCGTAGATGAGATGCATGTCGGCATATTCAGCTACAGTATAATTCATTTTGCACTTCTTACTCGAAAGAATCGTGACCAAACGACTTTATCTGTTATCTTGGACAACCATTTATGCACAAAAAAACAAAAGAACAACATCTCTAAGACGACGGTGAATCGGATAATTCTACTTATCGAATCGGTAGAAATTCTACTTATCGAATCGGATTTTTTGTGCATAAATGGTTGTCCAAGATAACAGATAAAGTCGTTTGGTCACGATTCTTTCGAGTAAGAAGTGCAAAATAAATTATATTGTAGCTGAATATGCCGACATGCATCTCATCTACGGGGAATGTCGATGTAACGCGTTGGAGGCCGCACAGGTATACGCGGAACGTTTTCCGGATCGGGCTCATCCGCATTCGCAAGTATTCGCGCGTTTGCATTTGCGCCTAAGAAGAGAAAATCGACTGACNCCACGAGGTGAAGGTAGATTATATGAAGTCAGAGATCTTGCCGTCAAAGAAGACATTTTAGAGCGAGTAGAGAACGATCTGACGACGATCTGTCGATTGCTTAAAAAAGCAACGAACATTTCTAAGACAACGGTGAATCGGATACTACGTTCTAATCATCTCCATCCGTATCACTACACGTAAGTCCAGAATCTTCATCCGGAAGATGCAGAATTGCGTAGACAGTTTTGTCGAGAATTTCTGGCCTTGTCGTATCAGAATGAAAACTTCTTGGACAACATTCTATGGACAGANAAAAGTCTGTTTACAAGANAANGAANTTTTAACCANCATAATTTACATTATTATGCTGACAAAAATCCCTTTGTAACAAGGTCAAGAAGTTTTCAGCATCGTTGGAAAGTAAACGTATGGGGAAGAATTGTCGAAGATTGAGTGCTCATTTATCAGCTTCCGGATGTCCTGAGAGTAAATATTACAACACCTGAGAGTTGCACACCCGCACGCAACATTTAATGATAACGCGTTTTCTAATTTTCCCCTTTTCTAAGTTTTGTTTTTTTGTTTCTTGCTTCAGGGTGCACAATATGCTGTTTTTCTTAATACATTGCTGTTTGGTTTTTGTTACTAAAAAAATTGCTTTAATAACTCTTTTGTTTCCTTAATCATCCTTCCCTAAAAAAATCTAAGTAAAAAAATAAAAACAGTTGAATGAAGAAAAACAGAATTGGCGTAAATAATTACTTTATTTGGAAAAATTATTTATTGACATTGTCCGAGAAATTAATGAATATATAAATAATTGATGTTAATTATTTATGTTTTCATTACTTTTGGACAATGTATCAATAATTTTACGTGTTTCTTTACGTTTTTATTATTTTTTCAATTACTATAATAGTTAATTTAAAGAATAATTAATCATTTATTTATGTATTCAAGTTTTTCAAATGATAAAAATGTAAAAAGACACGATTGATATCAATTATTTATGTTTTCATTACTTGCGGACAATGTCATCAATAATGTATTTAAATAAATTAATTCGTTGGTCGATATTTAACTGTTTGTATTTATTTATTCATGTATTAATTAATTCGACGAATTAAAATGAAGTTTTACCACGAGCAATGTAAGCGGGACACGCGCAGAATGTTGCACGGCGCGCGACGCCCCTGCGTGCTTTGTATGCGCTCCGTCTCATTGGAGAACTTTAATAGTTATTATCTCGGTAAATACTAGTCTGAGCCAAAAGTAGAAAAAGAACTCTTAGCTCAAAATTTCACTCTATCACCCCCTTCAAGGTTTACTAATAATTACGGGACACCCTGTATATACAGATATATTCTTACACGTGTAAAAATATGCAAAGGGTCCTTTCTTATGGTAATTTGTCTTATATATAGATACAATATTTGTGCTAAACTTTGTATTTGAGAAGTGTCCGAAATCGCTTAGAATCCGAAAGAATTAAAAGTAATGAATATAGATCTAGTATGTTAATATTCTACTGCACTTAGAGTATAGTGGTTTTCAACAACTGCATGTATCTCGTGAACTATAAGAGATATTCGGAAACTAATTATGTAGGTACCTTTACTTTAGATTCTTACTAATTATGAAAGATAGTGAACGTAAACAATTAGAATATCTCGAAAACCGTGAGAGTTAGGAAAAAATGGTTTTTTATTTGTGATTCTAACACTTAGTTGCAAAATACTGCAAACTTAAAAGTTAACAATTTTTATTATTTAAACAACGGATTGTTAAATAATAATTTTTGGGACTTTTAACCTGACTGGTATTTTGCAGTTTAAGATGTTGATTCTCATGGTGCAAACGGTTTTGCTGTATTTCTTTTAGTTATTAACTTATTAATTTTACAATTACGGTGATGCTAGGTGGTTTCGATTTAAGGATGATATCTTACCGACTAAAGCTTACTCTTTACGATGATAACTCTTGGTTACCGACAATATGTACGGAACACCGCAGCCGCCTGACACTCATATATGCAGTATACATTGTGGTATGTCCATTTAATGTCGCCGAAGACCGGCTCAGTGGTCTCGCGGCCTGAGTGCAGAGGCTGCGAACTTGGAGGTCTCGAGTTCGAATCCGCTTACTACCTAAAGATTTTTTTCCGGGCCGGTCCCCTTCAACCGAGTTTATCGGTTGATCGGCAAACTAAATCGGACCTTTAATAATTAATTCGAGTATAATCCCCCCTCAAATTAATCCCCCTCCCACAAGGCGGTCACAGTCACATTATCCTGAGCACGAGCCTGACACAAATGGGCACGCTCACTGTGAAAGACGGCCGTGTACCGCGTGGTAGTAGTACTGCACAACAATCCCCCCTTACGTTCTGAGGATAAAAAATGACTATAGAATGGCGTATAGACTAACCTTCCCATAGGTCTACGAGCCATAAACGCACCAAACCAAACCAATGTCGCCGAACCGCTAAACGGCGCTGACAACTTGTATCCTGCGTGCTAGAAATGCTCTGTGTCTTTCTACGTGCTCAGTATAACCGGTATAACCTCTGTAATCAATAGTTTCGTCTATTTTTATCAATTGAAGTGACTGAAGTGATTGAGTGACATACAATTGTTTGACACTAACAAATAAAACAATAAAAATTAGTGTTAAACATATACATACACAATCTAATTAAAATTATGACACGCTGCATCGTGATAGGATGTACTTCTGGTTATGACTCTAATAATAAAAAAGTGCTTTTTTTTCGTGTTCCAATAGATGAAAAAATAAGAAATATACATATAATAATATACATATTTTTAACTATTCTTTATTTTAGAGATTTTTTGGTTCAATTCGACAAACAACTGGTTCAACTGATCATCTTGGTACTCCTACTTTCCTTCAATTATATAAAATTTTGAGCACTTTTGCTATCCTAAAATCTCTTTTTTATGGAAACGGTTCTGGTAAAAAATACGAACCACTAATTTCTATATCCAATATCAAACATTTATATACAAAATCAAACAAAACGTCATTATTAAAACTAAAAGAAAAAATGGATCATGTTGTAAATCAAGACCAATGGTCTTTCAATGATTTACAAAATTATGATTATTGTCAAACGGAAACTGCATTATTTATTATACAACAGGTTATTTATGTACCTATATATTAAACCGCATAAAGTGCACTATATGTAAATCTGCGTTTAGTAATTCTGAAGAGTAATATGTGGACCGTTATGGCGCGTCAAAACAAACCCCCTCCAACTGGCCCCCCACCACTTTTGACGCCATTGCCCCACCAAGAAGGTTTCCCTCCCTCTTTGGGGCCACGCCCACTAGAAGGGATAGAAAAGTGACACAATTTATGACACAGTAAATTTTTTTAGAAATTTTGTTGTGCGCTATTTTTTGTAAAGTAAGGGTTAAGAAAGGTGAGGCCATTGAGCAATGTGATGAGACATCACTGTCATTGCTCAATGACCTGGGCAGGTTGCAGAAAGGTAGCAGTTCTAGGAAGAACTGCTGGTTGCCACCGGGTGCGACACATCGCCGCATTGTCCGAAGTGCAACGCAGCATGTGTCGACACCGGCACCGGTAACTAGCACGGCCGTTGCTAGGACCGGTGGGCCTGCTGTATCAGCGCGATCGATCTACTATAAATCGATCGCGCGGATGAAGCAGAGAGAGACCGTGACTAGACTGCTAGCTCACTGTGTGGCTCCGCAAGCCGGAGAGTTTACTGCAGTGAGATACAGCCGTGTAAGATACAAAAAGAGTTGTAATCGGAGAAATAAAAGATAAGAATACAAGTTCGTGTTCTGAACTTTATCTTTACCACCCGACCTTCCTCGACATCCAACAAATTTTGGTGGCAGCGGTGGGATCTCTCATTCCGTGTGTCAAGGACGGGACTCGGCAGGAGATTCCGGTTGGATCAAAAGAAAGCAAGGACACTGGGTGAGAAAGAAAAAAGAAACGAGAACAATTGAGTTTCAGTCAAAATAGGGGTATATCTTTACTAGTACATATATGTATAAGAAGAAAAAAAATATTGTAAGTAACCCCAAACTGGAATACTGCTCCTGAAACAAAAGAAAAAAAAGCAGTCATTAAAAGAGTGTCTTACGAACTACGAGTTTGAAGGAGAAAGAAAGACACCGCGAACTCACAGTCTCGAGTTACACGGCAACACTGACCTAACGCAAGCCAAGCGACGGGCAGTGACACAAGGCGGAAAATAAGAAAGCGGCCGGACTGCAGCAGCAGAACGGAAAACAAAATCTACCGCCAAGAAATTCCGGAAGCAGTAAGCGGCAAGCAGACAAGCAGCTGTGACGGAAGGGCCAGGAAGGGCACCGAGGAACTGGCTAAGGACAGCCGAAAAAGCAGCAAAAGTGACAAAGCAGTCAACGCAAGCGANGCAGCGGTAGCGGCGAAGCAGCGGTAGCAGAGAAGCGGCGAAGCAACGAACCAGCGGCGGCGGCGAAGCAGCGGCAGCGGCGGCGCGAGGAAAGCTGAGTCAGCAACACCACGCAGATACGACTCTTGTAAGCGGAATTAGGTCAACTACTGTAAGTCGAATAAATTTTGCAAAAGCGAGCGAAACCATATGTTCGGTAACTGGCGTTTGCAACAACGCGGCGTACAATCAGAGCGAGTAGCGCGGTCCCTACGAAGTCTATTACCGGTACGGGAACCGAGAACCGCACCGGCGGCGCTTTATCAAGACGCGGAAATAAATAGGCAAGATAGGAATTTGAGTCCGAATGTAATTGTAGAAAGAGAATTTTCGTTCGATTTAGACGGTAATATAGCCGGTCATTTACAAAGTGAAATAAATCGCGGTAGCGTTGAGAACAGTGGAACCCCGGGCAGTGGTACTCAGAGGTCGTCTTTAATTTCATACAAGAGCGAGTTGTTTTACACAAGACAGCGGGCCGAAATAAATAACGAAAGTATGGAACAAGAAATTGACGAACAAAATATAAACCGGGCTCGCGAAGAAGTGGAACGCGAAATTTCACGAATGCGAAACGAGTTGACTGCGGGCGGCACCGCGGGGCGCGGGGCCGCGGGAACAAGTGGGCAAGGTTACAACCCCACTGACGCAATGCTACAGCAGGTAGTGCGGTCGCTAGAAATAATAAGTTCGCGAATAGACGCGGTGGACCGACGAGTGACGGAACTCCACAAGACGCACGGGAGCGGAACGGGCGTGTCGATGACGCGACACGTGTACAGACGTCCGAGCGAACAGCTAGACGTAACGTACGGGCGAACAGCTGACGACGTAAGAAATCGCGCCGTGATGTATAATGGAAGTCTAAAATTAAAGGACGTGGTCGGAATGATACCGACGTTTACCGGGAAATCATCCGAGCAAATTCGAGAATTTTTACATGCATGCGAGTACGCAGAGGAAATGGTCAACTCTGCGGAAAAACCCGCTCTTTTGCAAGCAGTATTGCGAACCAAGCTGAGAGGGCAAGCATTGATAGATTTTGAGACAAAGGACATTCGTGATTTTGGACAGTTAAAAGCAGAAATAGAAGCTACGTATTCTGCAAAGCGAAGCACTACACAATTACAAATAGAGTTTAACACATTACGACAAAAAAATAATGAAAGCGCACAGGCTTACGGACAAAGGGTAAACCAAACGGCCATGGAATTGTACGAGTCTATGGTGGAAGACAAAGGGCACACCATGGAAGAGAAACGTACAATTATGAACACTATTAAAGGGCAAGCGTTGCAACAGTTCCAAATAGATTTAAGAAGTGCCGTCAAGTTGATAATAAGGTCACGCAACTATGGAACGTTGCAAGAGGCAATAAACGCAGCAAGCTCTGAGGAGAAGGTGGCGGTGCCACAAAGCAGCCACGGTGAAAATTTTGCAACAAAGCAAAAGATGGGAAAAAATTATGAGAAAAATGCGTGCTACAAATGCGGAAAAATCGGACACTACGGAAGAGAGTGCCGATCAAACAGAATGACATTGCCTAAACCAAGCGGTGGAAAAGTAAATGCTGTAAACAAAACGTGCAGTTATTGTAAAAAGGCAGGGCATATCAAAGAAAATTGCTGGTCACTGAAAGGCAGNAAAAATAAAAAAGGAGCTGTAAAAGCCATATGTGCGGCAAAAGATAGAAAAAGAACAGCCGAAGTGACAATAGCGAGTCATCGAGTGACGAAGACGACAACGGAAAAAAAAAGAAAAAATCCGTGTCAGTAGCAGAGCTACAAGTAGCCGAGCTAAATGCTGCGCAAGCAGTTTTGGACTTAGTCACTGTACCGATGAAAGAAGCGAAAAAAGGTGAAGTAGAATTGCTTTATGACACTGGAGCCACAGTGTCATTGATTAAGAAAAAATATTTAAAAGAGAAAACGCCAGCCGAGAAGACGAGCATGAAATTAACAGGCGTTACAGGGCATCAAGCAAGCGT
>NW_018020847.1:70168-83843 GCF_002006095.1 Pseudomyrmex gracilis | reverse complement strand
TACGAGTATCATGATTCACCGGTGGGCGCACACCAAGGAATAGCACGTACAGTAAAAAAAATAAGAATGAGGTACGACTGGCCTAAGCTGACAAGCGACGTGGAGAATTATATCTCGAAATGCGAATCCTACCAAAAGAATAAGTTGTCACGGAAAGTAAAAGTACCGTTAGTAATTACGGATACGCCGAAAAAGCCTTTCGAAAAATGCGCGCTTGATATTCGGACCGTTACCGGTGACAAGTAGCGGAAATAAATATCTGCTGACGTTTCAAGACAATCTCACGAAGTTTAGTAAGGCGATACCCGTTCCGAATCAAGAAGCCGCTACGGTAGCAAAGGAGTTCGCGACGAAAATTGTGTGTGAGCACGGGATTCCGGAAACGATTTTAACAGATCGAAGAACGAATTTTGTAAGCGATCTATTTAAAAGTGTTTGCAAGTTACTGCAAATAAATAAAATACAAACGACAGCCTATCATCCGGAAAGTAACGGAGCGTTAGAGCGTTCGCATCGAACATTAGCCGAGTATATACGTCACTACGTGAATGAGGACCAGACGGACTGGGACAAGTGGGTGCCGTACGCAATGTTCGCGTACAACACGACACCACACACGGCAACAGGGTTTACACCCTTCGAGTTAGTATACGGGAGGTGCGTGGAATTACCGACCGCCTTAACGAAACCACCGTCTACACAATACAATTTGGAAAACTACGCGCAAGAATTAAAAGAAAGATTGCGAGCGACAAATCGAGTAGCGCGGGAAAAACTCAAAGAAGAAAAGGAAAAAGCAAACCGTTATTATGATAAAAAGACAAAGCAAGCAGCGTTTAGCGTAGGAGAAAAAGTCTTGCTTTAGGACGAGACACTGAGAAGAGGCAGATCTAAGAAATTGGAATCAAAGTGGATAGGACCTTATGTGATAATCGCGAAAACGTCAGACGTGACGTATGCAATAAAAGCAGGACGGCGCACGCAAAATGTGCACGTGAATAGGCTGAAAGCCTTTATAGAAAGTTAAAAGTTAAAAGAACTCACCAGGTTGCCTCACTCATTGTCTAAAAGTACGATGAGGGGGTAGACGACGGGCGGCGGGGGCCCCAAACAAATGACGTCCGAGTCATCCTCCGGGTTATCTTCTGGATCGGGGGAGGCGGGCGGCGGGGGCCGCGAGCAGACGAAAACCACCTCCGGTGAGCCCGATGGTTAAGGCGGCGGACCTTCGGGGGTGTGGGGAGTCGCAGGGCGCAAAGGGGTACAAACCCCGGACGAGCTCTCAGAACTAAGGGATGGCGACCTTGCACCGTCATAGGAGGACGACTCCTCCGCGCTCTCATCGGTACACGATGAGTATACAAATCGCGACATGGTGGACACTAAAAACAGAGTTTTGTAGAAAAAGAGAAAGAGCACATTCGTAGTTTCGGATACCGAACACTTACACTGGTTGTAGAAAACAAAAAAAAAAAAAAAACACTTTGATGTACTCAGGTCGGAAACAAACGTGGTACTGGTGCTCGTTGACGTGAAGAGCCATGGTCCGAAGTGCAAAAGACAGCAGGGCGTCTCAAATATAGGTCCTAGAATTAATATAAGCGATAGTAAAAAGAGCTTAGGTGACAGAGTAACAAACTCGGAGTACGACCGACGCTCGCGGTTCCACCTGTTAGGCGACACCGTTCGCGATAAAAGTAAAGTATAGTGTATAAGGCGTATTGTATAAAACATTTTGCTTGCAGGAAAAAGGTGTTAGTAAAAGTAATAACAGTACTTACCTTTTGCGTCGCGTGGAGTGAAGCCGGGGACCAAGGATACCACGTACGAAAGTTCCAACACAATCCCGGCTTGTACTACGAAAAGTACGGAACGATGCTCCACGCTCGCAAAAAGTGGAGACTAGTTGTAAGGTTAGACGTATCAACGGTATACACAAGAACGGAACGAACGGAACGTATGTTAGACTATACAGCTAAGGCGTGCGAAAACGCGGCGATAACGCACAGGAACAGAGAACTGTACGAGGGGTTTGCCGCGGAGTTACAACAAAGATTGCAAAAAGTGGGAAAAATAGTAAAACGCGTTAAAACTATAGTGGGAACACAAAAACGTAGTCGAAGGGGGCTGGTTAACGCAGTAGGTTCCGTCGCGAAAATTCTGTTCGGTACAATGGATGCCGAAGACGAGAAGCAAGTTTCGGAACAAGTAGAGTTAATAAACAAGAAACAGGCTGTTTTACAGCACGTGGTTAAAAATCAGCTGCAAGTGATAAACGCGACTATCGCTCACGTAGAAAACATTGAGGAGGTCGTAGAGAGAAATAAAAACAAGTTAAAAAACGCGATGGTTAAAATAACACAAAAGGAAGACAGTTACGCGCAGCAAGCCAAACTTAGCGAATATTTTATGGAGTTAGGCAGCATGATTACAGAACTCGAGTTTGACGTGGAAAGTATCATAGGTTACGTCACGGACGTACAAGCAAAGTTTGCGCAATTAGAGATGGTACCCGTTGAACTAATAATAAAAGGCCTCCAGGACGCGAATAATTGGTCTGCCCACGGATTACATTTTCCATTCGTCATACCACTAGAAAATTGGTTAACAATAAAAGAGTACGTCACGGTTAGCGTGTATTGTAAGAACGCGAATGTGTATACCGTCGTCAAGTTTCCACTAGCTCCGGTAGAGTATGACTTGTTGAGGGTAGTGCCCTTGCCGGTGCACGACCACGATAATGTTTTTAAGGTCGCAAAAGTAAAGTTCGAGATAGTTGCGATAAATGAAAATAAACAAACATACTCCGTTGTAAAGTTGCGCCAGCTAGAAAAATGTAAAAAAGTTGGAGATAATTATGTCTGCGATAATATGGAATCGGTGTACAAGGTACACGCAGACGCACCATGCGAGGTGCAGGCATATGTTAGTAATTCAGGGGAATTTTCCAATTGTAAAGAAGAAACTGTGATTTCGAATTACACGATATGGATAAAGCTAGAAAAAGCGCGTGTATGGCTGTACTCAACCCCGAAAAGCGAGTCGGTGGTAATATCGTGCGAAAACCGAAAAGAAGCAACGGAAATTGTAAACGAAGTCGGAGAGATTAAGTTGTCGGAAAAATGTAAGTTGGTGCCGTCAACTGTAACAATTCGCACTAACAAGGTGATGAACGGCGAACAAATTAACACATATTTGCCACGATTCAATCTTTCAGTGTTAAAAGCAAAACAATGGGCGGTTGGTGAAGAACCGATTGTGTTAGAAAACATAACACAGAGTAAAACGCAAATTGAGAAAGTAAAATCAAAAATAACGGAATTAACGGACGAACTAACCGAGAGTTCGTTTTGTGAAAATCCGCATCTTATCTATCCGACTACGTCAGGTGTGACAATAATAGTGATCATTATTATACTAATTATATATAAAGTAATAAGAAATAAAGAAAAAACAGGATTGGCACGCGGCGCCGTGAAGTCGCGTAACGCAGAACAGCGTGAAAAGCGGCGAAACGCTCGCGCGCAAAACGTCGAGACCGTCGAGCTGTAAGTACACCGCGTAGTATAGTATGTAAAATACAAAGATAGTGTAGTAACATGCAAAAATTGTACACAAGTAGATTTAAGGATTGCGACGGAAAATGTTACGGACATTTTCCTTTTTCCCGGAAAGGGAGAAATGTTGTGCGCCAATTTTTGTAAAGTAAAGGTTAAGAAAGGTGAGGCCATTGAGCAATGTGATGAGACATCACTGTCATTGCTCAATGACCTGAGCAGGTTGCAAAAAGGTAGCAGTTCTAGGAAGAACTGCTGGTTGCCACCGGGTGCGACACATCGCCGCATTGTCCGAAGTGCAACGCAGCATGTGTCGACACCGGCACCGGTAACTAGCACGGCCGTTGCTAGGACCGGTGGGCCTGCTGAATCAGCGCGATCAATCTACTATAAATCGATCGCACGGATGAAGCAGAGAGAGACCGTGATTAGACTGCTAGCTCACTGTGTGGCTCCGCAAGCCGGAAAGTTTACCGCAGTGAGATACAGCCGTGTAAGATACAAAAAGAGTTGTAATCGGAGAAATAAAAAATAAGAATACAAGTTTGTGTTCTGAACTTCATCTTTACCACCCGACCTTCCTCGACATCCAACAATTTTTTATAATTTTTTAAAAGTGTGTATTTGAAGTTTTTTTGTTGAGGAATTTGTGTAGGGAGGGGAAGAAAGTTCGAGAACGTTCAAAAGGTAAAGAGTAAGGATGTAATTCTTTATTAAAAGAGTATATATTTATTTAAATATTCGTCTTGAAGCGTACCTGCTGCCGCTCCAATGTTGTTATTTCGCGCGTTCGAACGTTTATGAGAGCAAAGTGGCGTCGGTTGAGAGAGGAAATGTAAGGGCGGGGGTGGCGTCAGTCTCGAGAAGAATCAATCAGCGTCTAGTACGTTATGGCTCCCAATAAGCGTGGAGCAGGGATAAGTAGTGAGGGTAGGAGGGCCCTCAAGGAAGGACCAATGAGCGTCTGGTACGATATGGCTCTTAATAAGCGTGGAGCAGAGTTGAAAGCGTATAGGCGAAATAGAAACCGAAATAGAAGTAAGCGGCGCAAGTCTGTGACTAGAAAGTCAGGGTTCTGATGTAATATAAAAAATAATTGTATGTGTCCGTTGCGGATTTTCTTTCTGAACGATTTTCATGTGCGCGAACTTGTACGTGCGAGTTGACAAGTGCGTGCCGATGAGCAAAAGAGAACATAATTATTTTTGAAGACAAAAAACGGTTTATGACTCGGGACAAGGCACCCGTTAAACCTGCATGTACTTGTTTGTGGGGGGTTGACAAGAGTGTGCCGTACAGAAAAGAACATAAGTTTTTTTGAAGATGAAAGACATAATTTATGACTCGCGACCTGCGCGTACTTGTTCGCTCGAGAAACTTCAAGAAAATTTTACGAGAGTTTTCGATAAATGGATATTCAACGTAGAATGTTTATAAAAATGTGTGAGGAGTTTAGGAATAGGCTTCTTGGGAAGAATAACGGTAAACAACATAGTACACGTATTCGATATATACTTAGATATATTTTGAATATATAAAAGAAAATACAAGATTACAGTTGATTATTTTTTCTGTTTTACAAGTACAGTATTGAATATAGTATTCAGGAAAGCGGGTTTGTACATTGTTGGACTTCGTAGAGAATATTTTGCGAAATAACTGTGACGTGGTATTCGCGCCGATCTTTCCCCGTCACAAAAGGTAAAAGATTTTCGCGGGAGCCCGGGAAAACGAGCTGGAAAACGAGCGCCAAGATCCTCTAGGGCTTGCATGCGTCCGCTTAGAATATTATTTTATTTGTCTTTTTCTATTATATGTAATCTCGGCGCCTCACCGTCCTGAGGACATCGTGGGACTTTCCGCCAAAGACATCATGCGGTGCCCGAAAGAGAGAGAGAAAGAGAGAGGAACAGAGGCGCAAAGTCTCGCCTCAAGGTCACGCTGAGAGCCAGGGTAGGTGACTGCATGCAGAGGCCACAACGGAACATCGGCGCTTCAGCCTAGCAGAAAGGGCGGAACGGCGGAACAAACCATCGACGAGCCGGCCTACGCCGAGATGTGCTGTGTTCCAATCCTCCGGTTGCATGGTTTCAAGGACCCGCTGCTGGTGTCGTTGCTGCATCTCCTGGATTGCTATCCCGCCCCGCTGCTAACTGCCTTTTGCTTATGCTGCTGTATCATAGTAATAGACACTGCGAGCGTTCAAATTTCGCGGTCCGCTGATCCTGCCGCGAGCTTGTGAGCCGCGCTGCTAATCCTGCGACCTGATTGGCCCCGCGACCTACCCCACGCGACCTCAGCGCTGCCCGGAGTATCGACCGCTTATCGAACGAAATCTTCTTGCTCTTGGTCGCGAACAGCTGTGCGAGACACACGTATCTTTTCGGCTCCCGTGCGTACGCGTATCTTCCGTGCCGCTTAAGTAGTCTGCCGTACCGCGTTATAATATTCAAGGCGAAGTGATTCCCGTTGCGAGGGTGACCCCGACGGAGTCAGAAGCTGCTGGGAGAGTATTCCGGACGGAAGTGACTGGAGAATGCTAGAGAACAACGGACGACGGTGAGGTGCCTGTTTTTTTCCTGTGAGCCACAAATCCGCGTCGCACAGGCTCGTGTCGAGGCTGGTCGTCTGTGTTTCGCGTTTTGGTTGTGACGGCAAGGACGTATACTCGGCCGTGTTCACGATTGTTTTTCGACCAGAATCGGGCTCCACGGAGCTTCGTGGCAGTAGTTTGTAGGTTCGTAGGTTAAGTGCATGTTTCGTCGTAATTTCGCGAATCACAGTCAAGCCCTGGAGTAGCGATCCGGCGCCAAGTAGCCTATTCACGTTAATTGTGTCCGTCTGTTTCTATTTCCTTTTTTTTGTTGGTTTGTTTAGTGATCACACTTGTGTGCGTGTGCCGTGATTATCGTAACGTACCGCTCGCGTACCGTCGGATTTCGTCTACCGACGGCAATCAGCCGCCGCAGTACGAAATCATCGTAACTAAATCGGATTTTCTCGCGCGATCGGCTGGAGTAAGGTGCGTGCGAGTCGGAAGCCGTGTTGATCGGGAAGGAATATCGTACCGAGCTAACGTGAGGATTAACGACAGTTTTGGGTGGTGAATTTTCAGGGCAATTATCGCCAAACTATTCGCGAGCGTACGGTAAATGCGTGTCGTATTTCAAGCGTATAAGTTGTCCGGGATTATTTGCGATCAAGTAACGTATCGTACCGCCGATTTTGCTAGCGTCAAGATAGAGCGCGTCGCTAATCGTTTTGTGATAATCGAAAAGTAAAAGCAAACTCCGACGTCGCACCAACTTCGTTCTGTATCACGAGTAGTTACCTTCAAGTGCATGCGCGTAGATTAAGAACTCGGCTTGACGTTATCTGAGGGCCGCGAGACACGAAACCGGCGAAAGCTGCGTGGCAAGGTGAGCCGTCCGACCAAATTGCAACCATCGGCGAAACAAGTAAGTCCGTGTTGATCTATGGCTTGTGAAAAGGCGGCTGCACGCTGTTTCATTGCGGCGTATTGGTTGTCACGTATACTGGCTTGCACCCTGTAGCTGCTTAGCCTACACTTAGCTTTGCGCCCTGCGAGTGCTATATTCTCGTGTTTGCGCTTGTTATCTTTCGGCTTGAATCCTCGAGTACATTCTCTCGTCCAGTACTTTCGCGGTATCGTTTCGATTGAGTACTTTGTCTCGTTACCTCGCGTGATACGGTCTGTTAATTATCGTAACCCATCGTGGATTCCGTAGCTTTTCGTTTGTACTATTTTCGATTCTACGACCTTAGTTTATTCTGTCTCATATTTCTTTTATATTATTTCTTCTATATTATTTCTGTTATCTAATCGTTGTTATATCATATTGTAACATATCTTTTTCTCTTTCTATTACTCTTTCTATCATTTCTTTTATATTATTTCTACATTAACTCTATCTTGCATTTCTACCCGCGTAATAAATTTTCAATTAATTATTATTTCTTACTGATTAATTCTGATTCTTTTTTCTTCATCCGAGCTTCCTTTCGCGAGGTCAAGGGACAGCCTGCATTCCGAATTTCTACTCAACCCAGCCCCTCTCCGTTCCTAAAAGAGCTAGTCAGCCCGTTGTGTCGAGTGACGCTGATTTTTTATGCAACTCCGCGTCTGGCGCCCAAAATTATAGCCAAGTATTCGTCAACTCTGCCCGGCGGTGCTCTTTCCGCATCATCTTTTCTATCCTGCCCGTGGTTCGACGTTGCCTTCTCGCGGGCGCTCACCCGAGTCCCGTGAAGTAATCTCCGTTTGCGGGGAAGCGGCGCGAGAATTACGTTACCACCGCGAAAAAAATACGTCATAAAACATACAATTAATTTGTCGTCGTCGAAATTTCCGGAAAACAGTTGTAAAAATTGGAAAAGGTTATACCCGTAAGCCATAAAATAGAGAAACACACAGCAATAATGCCCGCACGTTTGCGAAAAATATCCTTGAAGTTGAGTCGTGTTCCATGTGTGCGTTGCGGAGTTTCTTTGAAGTCGCAGAAGGAAACAGGAATTTGACGGTGGTATTCCATAGCTGTCGAAGTAGGTGGTGTGTCTGTTTCCATCGAGAAAGAAGGCAACCTAGTGGGTTCCTGGTTGATTGTGATTGTCTGTGTTAGCGACGATTGCTGTCCACTTTGTCCACACCCTGGACACTTTGTCGGCTGGATAAACTACCGTGTGTCCAGATATTTGCAGTTGTCGCAAAGCTTGCAATATTTCTATTGTATTCATTATTTCGATACAGGTAGTCGCGAGAATGAATTGCGTGTATTCCTCTTGTACCTCGGTTTGTACAGCGACGTTATTTAGACAGAAGGTTTTCGATGGGCAATCGACTTCACTGCGCGTATCTTCTTCTGTTAGTTGTTCTTTCCTTTCCTCCTCCGTTTTAATGTCGGTAGATTGTATCATGCTAATCTTATCGCCGACAAAGCCGTTATCGAAATCTTCTTTTTCTTCTCCTTCAAGTACAACGCTGTTTAGGTTTAACCAGCGTTTTAACCGAAAAGCGGTACGTAGAGCGCAACTAATGTCCGATGAGCAAACTCCGTGATACGAACACTGTGATATGTTCTCTTAGCTTTTCGAGATAGACTTGTACGACGGAGAAAGAGCTTCCAGATTATATATGTTTTTAGACAGAAGTTTTTCTAAGAAATCCATTTTTTCTTTGCCTCTTGTGTAGATAACGGGAGCGTATTTGGTGACTTCTCGAAGATGTTTCGTGAGATATTTGAGATTGGTTTCACCGTCAAACCATTTGATACCGTGATAAATTCGTGTAAGCCAATTGTTGCATCGTTTTGATTTTTGTGGTAATTTGGTGAACGAGAACGGAGGCATCAAAATCCAGTTTCCGAAAATCGGTCGATCTACCGCGACATACGCCACTTCTTTTGAAATAAATTCACACACGACGCCGAAAAATTCTTGCATTTCTATGATCACAGTACTTTTATACTTGGACATCGTGAAAACGAAGCGAAGATATCAGAAAGTAGAACGAAACTGAAAGTTCTCCACAAAACGCTTGTGACAAAAGGCGTAGAAAAATGGGAAAAAAGAAGTGAGGGAAAAATATCTTGGTTTTACGCATGTGCGAATATGATTATCCGTTATAATCTACAATGATTTGGCGCGAAGAATCGATTTCCAAAACACTGTCGAATTTCGCATAAACAAGACAGTTAATAGTCGTTTTTTCGAACCGTGCTTTAATTCGCAAACTACCGTGCTTCCCAAAATTCCATTGTTCGATGCAATTGGCCGATAAATCGCGAGTGAGATCAAAAGCGAAGAGTGTGTATCCGTGAGCATAGGCATCTCTGCTTATAGCATTGCCTTCGTTTAGAAAATGAATACCCGTTCCTGAGAAAAGAGTATAAAAAGCCTCGATGTAGAGAAGAGAGTCTTTTGAAACAAAAGGTTGTAACGGTTTAGTAGGGACTTGCATTCTATCGACGTAAAGCGACAGGAAATTTATATTAAAGTTTTTAAAATTAAACGGATTACGTTTACTATCGCCGTTAAACGCTTTATTTTCGACAAAACCGATTATCACCAGTTTCGGCAGTTGACCGAGTATGGCGTTGTCAATTGATTCCTCCACCACTCCTCTGTGGATCGTAAACGATTTAACTTTAACTAAGCAGGGTTCTCAGTTGGAGCATCGGACCCGGCATACAACAGCCCCGGAGGATTGCTATCTCATAAACAAGTGGTGAGATGAGAGAATTTTGCCTTTAAAGAATAATTCAACAATGACTCGAAATAGGCTCGATACTCGTAAGCATTGTTCGGAGGCGCCACGCTTCTGATTGAAGTACACATCGATTTGATTGAACATGGAATGTAAAAAGTTATTTACAGACCTTTCTTTATGCTCTGCAGCAGAAGCTGTAGCCGAAGTAGGCGGAGTAACCGCTGCTTCAACGGGAGTTTGCAATATCACGCGAAGACTGAGAAGAGTATGCGCGAGATCTATGTAATTTTCACCATGTCCCGATACGACAAACTCAACGGGAGCGTCGTCCGCAAGAGTCGACAAAGGTTTGTAATGAATCCATTACGAACTCTCGATACTAGTCTGAGTGGGCGGTAGAGTGAAAAGATCAAGTTCGCTTTTGAAACACTCACACGAGTGAGTATGGAGAAAAGACATTTTGCTTCGTCTACAAGAATATATCGCTTACGGTTCGTTTCTTGCTCACGCGGCGTTTGCTAGTTTTTGTCGTGCGCTTCTTCTTCTTCTTCTTCTGAATTCCTCTACTCTTTAGGCGTTTAATTGCTCGAGTTTTCTTTTTTCTCCGCACGGAAGCCGATTTATGGTTGGTGCTACGACGGCGACGCTTGATCGCGAAGTAAACGGGGAGCTCACCAGGGTCAAACTGACCCGGGCGTTTCTTCGCAAGGGGTATATATCCCGACCCTCGCATTAAGCTGGTTATTTTTTCTTTTACTTGTTGTTTGAGATTGTCACGTGATTCTTTGAAAAGTCTGTTAACTGCTTCTTTTACCGGAATATTGTTATCCCCCACATCGTCTATTATTCTCACACCGGCGCGTAGAGCTTCTTTTCCGATTGCGCGCGCTCTGCTAGCCAGGTAGAGAAGCACCTTCCTAAACAATCCGCCGAGAAAGCTTCTGTCACCGTGACCACGCTGATACGTCGATCCCGTGAAAACTCTCGGAATGCCACCCCCGCTCTGCATCTCGTAATATTCCATATAATGAGCCATATTCTACTCGAGTACGCGTCTGAAGTGTAACGTTACCGTCAACGTGCCAAATTCGAATGGAACAAATTTACCAAACTGATCTCTTATATCTATTTCTATCACGCGAAAATGTGTTTTACAAAGCGGAATATAATTTCCAGGCGAGTAATGTTTCACCTGATTAGAACCGTACTTATTTGTGGTATTGTTAGTAACTATTTGAAGAAGCGGTGTTAGCGCATCTCCGGTTATGTATGACTCGCAAATGTCGCAATAAACAACTAATTTGTCGGGGATAGCACGGGTCAAGCTGATTGGTTCAAAACTATTGACACCGGCAGCTCTGTCTACTACGAAAGGTGTATTAACAGAGGATGTTTCAAATCCGAGTATACGACGCAATTTGTCGCTAAGCTTTACACTATAAATTTGATTGCATTTGTCTTCTTTACATGTAAGCAATATAGAAATTTTATTACCATATAGAGGATTCAGTGATCATGTAATATGTGATTTTTTTGAGAGCACGAATGATTTATAGCTTCTATAAGATCAGCTTCTGAAGAATAAATTTCCGACAATATTGGAATGTTAACTGACGAAATATCGCCGTTAGGAAAGGTATTCGCGAGCGTTATCAGAGCTTCATCTTCGCGTAAATATAAAAAACTAGAAGGAAACTGAATCTTGCTGAGAGCAACTTCTTATTTTCCCTGCAAATCTAAACAGCAAAGTAATTCCGTGGTAAAACACGAAGTGGTGTTGTGCGGGAAGTAAAGCATACTGCTATTGCTTGAGAGAACTACAAAAAAGTGTTCCTCCATTGTCATTATCATTGTCGTCGCCTTGTGCAAGCGTTGTTAAACTCGAAACCGGAATCCACGAGTCGAATTTAGACGGATAACCGTGCCAACTGATTAGCATGTGCCAATTACGTCCCCGACCTTTGCTTTTTATCACCAGATCAACGATGAAAGTTTCTTCTTGTAGGTTTTTAACAACAGGAGCCAGTTCTTGCTCGTAGAAACTTCCGTCTATAACCTCATCCGCTAAATCACTCAGCTTGTAAATGCGCGGATTTCGCCACTCGAGAACACGATGAATTCGAAATATCTCGTCGCTCCATTTGGCCTCGTATCTTTTCTCAAAGGCGGCTTTCGCTCTACTGACACGTACGAGATCGCCGACGGAGTATTTAGCTGCTTTCGCTCGCTGTTTTTTCCAGCGATGCCACGTGTTTTTGCGCGCAATATTCGCGTTTTCCATCGTAACATCCGCGGGTTTCATGCGTATAGAAGAGTGCGGCGTATGGTTGTACCCGTGCACAATATCCTGCGTCTCATTGCATTTTAGCGCTCATGCAGCTCGCCCGTACGGGCGTTACCTCGCTCGAGGTATACCTGTGCGGCAACGAGTGAGCGGGGGAAGCAAAGGTTGTCACGGTTTGTTATTGTAAGAATCGAGCGTTTTCCAATTCCTTCCTTGTCCAGAGGACGGCCTCTTCCTGTTGGAGAGTGGACGGTGCATACGCGAATCGTAAACAATGCAGCGATGTCTATCTCTCCGTTGCTTAGTGCAACTGAACTCACGAGAGACCAAATATTCTCATGAATCAAGTCGCGCGCAAGACGGAAAGAGAGACCTGCTGCACCGTTGATTAAAGTCAGGGAATCGAACCACACCTTGACGTAATCATTCGGCTCCGATAAATTTGTTGCGTATCTGTGGATTACGCGAAATGCACCTTCCACCCATTCTACTAATTCAGCGCCCGGTCGAATTGCGCGGATCTCGAACATCGCCTCTCTCCCTATTACCCCGAATCTTTTAAATCTACGCGAGTTTTCTGCTCGTAAAATTACATAATTATAATTGTTATTATTATTATCATTCTCATCGGCCTGATTGACGTTATAATCGTTATCGCTAGCTACGCTGTCGGTATCGCTGTAGCATCCGGCGATGTTTTTGTCGTCGTCAGCTGTGCTGTTGGTGTTTGCGGCGGTAGTGGCGGCGTCGACGGTGTTACCGGTGTCGCTGTTGCACCTTTTTCTATTATCGCTGCCTATCTGTTCAATACTATCTTCTTCTTCTTCTATAGCATTTGCAGCTCCACCACCGTATTGTACTGCGATTAAAACTAGCTCAATATGAAAATATTACAACTTTCAATATACTAACAAACAAATATCAATCGGAGTTATAAAGTAAAATATCTAATTTTTTTGTATTTTTATTATTTAATCATAATGTTTATTTTTCTCAATAATTTTTTATTGTTTTTAATTTTTTATCTTTACAATTTTTATTTATATAATTTTATCTTTATTCAAACAACATTGTAACGAATTGTAAATATTATTATTTTAGAAAATAAAAAGTAAAGCCAAATTATTGACGAAAATAAAGTGTGAAAACATGCTTTTTGATTATATCAATTTATTCTAAATAAAATAAAAATATAAACAAAAATAGCTGATATTGATCGTATCGGTTATGTTCAACATTACTTAAAATAAGAAATCAATTTTTATATTTATTTTTTAGTTTAATTCTACAGTTTAGATCGAGAAGAAACTGAAAAATCAGGATATCAAATTTTGAATATAATTGAAATATAATTGAAATATAATTAAAGCGTCTAGCTAATATATCAGTAACTTGGATCTTTTATTCTATATCACTACATCAAATTATTTTACACTTAATGTTGTTACACTTATATATATATATACAGGGTCCGCCACTTAAATCCGGACAAAACTTTTTTTCTCGAAAAAGTTGTTTATTACAGAAAATATGAAAAAACATAAATAGACTGCTTTATAGCTGGGTTAAGGGATCTTTTCTGAGACATTTTACTCAATGTATCCGCCC
>NW_018020847.1:61272-65013 GCF_002006095.1 Pseudomyrmex gracilis | reverse complement strand
TTCAAATTTGTCCGGATTTAAGTGGCGGACCCTGTATATTACAATTAAATAAAATACTATAATATAAACAATTTTTCCGCTCGCAAAATTAACAATAAATAATAATTAGAAAAAAGGTCTATATCAAGCAAACAAAGAATTGTAATTTTATTAGTAAAACAAGAACATATAGTTATAAATATATAAACGCACATTATAATATATATACGTTACATATATATAACTTTCTTACTTGAGCCCTCTTCAGTATAAATTAACAAAGAAAAAAGAAAAATAACGCCATGTCGCAAAGAGGTGGATATTGATGGAAAGTGTGAAATTAATCTTACATATGGCAGTCCATTATATGATGTGGTATTAAACAAGACTTCCTGAAAAACCAAGTAAGTCAAAGTCCGCGCAATTTCACAATACTAGTAAAAACGTATCAATATAAACTCACATATCCGAAGTCAAGGATCAAACACTGAACAGAAGACAAAGGCAACAGTGTATAAATATATGAATCCCCACTATTAACGGAATGAACAAGCAAGAACGTTAAATTTTAAAATTTAAAAGATTTGAGTTCGTCAAGTAGATTAAAATAAGAATGGTCAAGCAAGTCAGTGTCATTATTCAAATTTAAACCATGAGTCTGTTCTTTGTATAGTTATATGTATAGTTATATGTATAGTTATATGTATAGTTTCGGAAATCAGTCTTTTATAATAATTTGATTCATGATCTAAAATTTGAGTATTATTCCAGTCAAAATTATGATCAAAATCAAGTCTATGCCTAGAGACAACCGATAACTGTGAGGAAGATTTTTTGATATCGTTTATATGTTCTTTAACACGAGTTTTAAGTTGCCTTTTTGTCTGTCTAACGTAAGATGCATAGCAATTAATACAAGAATTCTTATAAATAATATTGCTATTAGCGTCATGAGTAATAATATCCTTGTGTACTTTAATAATTCTATTAAGTCTGTTGAGACACTTGTAGCCCACAATAACATCAGAACTTCTGAAAATTGTACTAATATGTTCTGAGATTTGGTTAATATATGGTAAAACGATTAAATTTTGGTCAACAGTAGTAAGAGAGTCAATATCAAAGGAGTTGTTTATCTTTTTGGCAATGAATTTTTTAATTCTAAAATTGATGTTGTTAAAGATAAAATCGAGAGGGTAACCGTTATTTAATAAGATGTTAACAACTAGAATGATATTTTTAGTATGAACATCAGGGTGTGATAACAAAATGGCACGATCAATCAGGCTATAAATTGTGCTTTTCTTGTGGCATAATGGGTGGTATAAAAAAAACGATAAAAATCTGCCCGAAAAAATCTTCTTGTAAAACCAATCAATCTTTAGTTTATTATCTACAACATGAATAGATAAATCCAAGAAGCTGATGCAACGGTTATCCTCCAATTCAACAGTAAACTTAATTCTTTCATGAAATAAATTAAACAAGGATACAATCTCATTAATGGAGTGCGCTGGAGCTGCCAGAACGATGTCATCTACATAACGGTAATAGAAACAAAATAAATCAAATTTATTTAGGACTTTATTCTCAATGTCTTGCAAAACAATGTCTGCAATTAAAGGGGACAAAGGTGAGCCCAAATAATGACACTGACTTGCTTGACCATCCTTATTTTAATTTACTTGACAAACTCAAATCTTTCAAATTTTAAAATTCAACGTTCTTCCTTGTTCATTCCGTTGATGGTGGGGATTCATATATTTATACACTGTTGCCTTTGCCTTCTGTTCAGTGTTTGATCCTTGACTTCAGATATGTGAGTTTATATTGATACGTTTTTACTGTTATTGTGAAATTGCGCGGACTTTGACTTACTTGGTTTTTCAGGAAGTCTTGTTTAATACCACATCATATAATGGACTGCCATATGTAAGATTAATTTCACACTTTTCATCAATATCCACCTTTTTGCGACATGGCGTTATTTTTCTTTTTTCTTTGTTAATTTATACTGAAGAAGACTCAAGTAAGAGCCGAAACGTTTATATATTTATACCTATATGTTATTGTTTTACTAATAAAATTACGATCTTTTGTTTGCTTGATATAGACCTTTTTTCTAAGTATTTTTTATATAAAATACTATTCTAACTATTCTAACCTTCCCTCCCTTCCCGATATTTCCACAATGGAATCTTCCGTTTCCGAAATAACAATCACGGAGCGTTCGTCTTCTTTATCGTCATCGTCGTCGTCGTCGTCGTCGTCGTCGTTGTTGTCGTTGTTGTTGTCGTTGTTGCCGGCATCGATTTTGCTTTCGATCTCCGACAGGCGGACTGTTTCCCGCTTGTGGCGCTCGTCTTCCATCTGCGCTTCCAACCGCCTTTTTCGAAGCTCCTCCATCGCCCATTGACGCTGGTTTTCTTCCGCTTCTGTCTGTTGAAAATGGTCAGGCAATGTCCCTGGCGGATACCTAATTTGCAGCACCATCTGCACTTCAGTAACTAAAAAATTAATATATTTTTGTATATATATACATATATATATATAAATTTATATATAATTTCTTTATATATTTTTTTCATTATGTTTAACTATTTAATTAGTTTACTTACCGGAATCAGCGGGAGGAGGAGGAGGAGGAACCGCTACAGAAGGAAGGGGATAAGGAAGCTCGTCCTTACGCGCTCTTCCTAAAATTTGAAATTTATTAATTAATATATTTTTATTCTTATAGTATTTTGTGTTTTACTCATATACTTACGCAGTGGAGGTACGTTTTCTTCTTCTCCCTCCCCCTCGCGTTGTCGACGCTGGGCCGCTGGAACCAGTGTTGTTGCAAAGTCGCGTTTTTGCGCACGCGCATTGCGCTGCTAGAAGAAGTCAGTAATGTACATATATATGCACGGAAACGAGGGGCCCCGATATGTACAATTTTGGCGGGATCTCGCAGTAAAGACCGAGAAGGTTAAAAAGCGTAGGATAAAAAGGTAAGTCAATGTAATAATTATTTATTTGTGCAATATACAATGCAGTATTAAATATGACTAGTCACAGTAATTAATTTTATTTTTATAAGCATACTTACTGTAATTCTAATCATATTGTAGTTATAATTATATTACTTATTATTTTTGTTTGTTGAGTTTATTTGTTTTAGATACGTGCCTCAAAAAAAGAAATTTTGTGGATAGATATAAATTAATATAATAATATATTGTAATATAATATATTATATGATTACTATGTAATATTTGTAATTACTTGTAATAATTTATTATAACTGGGTATCATTTATATTTTATATATTCTGTTATATATTATTATATTCCTTAAATATTTAGTTTTGTTAAAATAAAAGAATGTATGTTTGTTTTTTTGAATACTGGTAAGGTTTTTTGCAGTTTCCCTTACTCCTGCAACAAATGTTGGTATTTGATTTTTGCCAACTAAAATATTATATTAAATGTTGATTCTGTTTATTTATTTCTATCATTTTTAAATCCTATTTTCTTAATATTGTTTTATTTAAATTTCATTAAAAAAAAAATAAATATCGAAACTAAGAATGAAAGGGCCAATACGAGCCGTTCCCAGGATGTTGTGCAGGAATAAGCGAGTGGCATTCACTTAGACACCGTTCAATTGGACACGTTGCAATTAGACACGTTGCAAATAGACACAGAATTTTAGACACGGTTCAATTAGACACGGTGCATTTGGACACGCAAGAAAATGCGCACCGTTCATTTAGACACC
>NW_018020847.1:52049-55728 GCF_002006095.1 Pseudomyrmex gracilis | reverse complement strand
AAGGGGGTGCAGGGGGAGAGGCGGAGCCCCTCCCCCGCCCACACATATACAATAAAATGTATTGCAAACACAATTTTTACTTTTTAAATATCTGTATTAAGAAGTCTCTTTGTGTCCAAATAAACGGTGTCTAAATGAACGGTGTCCAAGTGAACGGTGCGCATTATTACGGTGCGCATTATTACGGTGTGCATTAGTACGGTGCGCATTATTCCGGTGTGCATTATTACGGTGCGCAGTATTACGGTGCGCATTATTACGGTGTGCATTATTACGGTGCGCATTATTACGGTGCGCATTATTACGGTGCGCATTATTACGGCGTGCATTATTACGGTGCGCAGTATTACGGTGTGCATTATTACGGTGCGCATTATTACGGTGTCTAATTGAACGGTGCGCATATTTCTGTGTACAAATGAACAGTGCGCATTTGAACGGTGTTTAAATGAACGGTGCGCATTTTCTTGCGTGTCCAAATGCACCGTGTCTAATTGAACCGTGTCTAAAATTCTGTGTCTATTTGCAACGTGTCTAATTGCAACGTGTCCAATTGAACGGTGTCTAAGTGAATGCCACTCAATATCTACCACTCTATTCAGAAAACTCCTCCCTGTCAAATTCCCATATCTAAATGACATCCTCTTAGTCCCAGTTCGTCATTTTTATTCTATATTTCCCCGCTATTTCCGCTAAATTCCACGAGATAATAGAAATTGATTTAGAATGATTTTTATACCTAGACCACGAATCGGCGTCTTACACATGCACCCGACACACTTACATTTGTAAAACACCGCCGGAGGCTCCTTCACGCGCCCTCGCGACACACATCCACACGTATACATTCTTTCCTTTGCCCCGCCTCCAAGCAATGACCCTCCGATCAGTTGTAAAATTCGCGACATTACATCTATCCACACGACAGCACACCTAACCAAAAAATTTGTATCAATAAACCCCTTTAACAAATAAATTAATGTTTTATATTCGATTAGTTTAATTAAATCGACCTCTCATCCTCCACATCCTCAATTGATCGCACGGTCTCGTCTTTAGTCCGTAGAGTTAAATCTCTAGACTTAAAAAGAGACCGACAAGCGGGGCCTCATAGGATAGAGTAAGATCGGCATACGCCATTGACCTGTCCGTGAGAACACACAAACTCGCTCGACTCTGCCGCAGCGGGATCGCCAATCTGCTGTGCGGAGATAAAGAAACGACAGCTCTCTGGTGCTCCACCATAGCCCGACCGTAACCGTAGGCCAGGACGTAACAATTTTATAGAAAGACAGTATATTTTATTTTTATTTACATTGAAATATATTGTTGTATACAAGCAAACCAGGAGAAGACATTACTTCTAATGCTTTGCTAAAATAATTTGTACAACATTGTTCAAATATAGCGTACACATTTCTAGAAATATCCAGGTAAAATAAGTATCTAGAAACGGTAAATTTTTAATTTGCGTTTGTACAGCACATTCGATATTGCTGTAATTACCTCTAATTGTTAATTTAATAAGGTTTGCGTTTATATAGGCTTTCGGGAGTAACAATTCCGTTTCTTGTATTAGATACTTGCAACATTTGCTACCACTAGATGCTAACGTATTTAAGTGTTCTTTATACGCGTTATCACATTCCGACATATTCTGCAGTCCGAGAAATGTTGTTTTTTGCATCACAACGGAATCGGCAAATATCTTACGCTTCTTTGCTTTAGAACAATCCGAAACTTGTTCTCTCACTGTCTCACTGTTAGATGTTTCCTCCTCCTCCTCCTCTCCGGACTCTTTGTGTGAAATTACTACGGCCTTCGATCCATACGCCGTACTAAACGCGATCGTGATATTATTTTTTATCAAAATCGGCTCCGTCTTGTACTTGCCTCCGTCCAGGTACAAACTTATTAACGGCATGGCGTCTTGAAATTTCTTCCACGCATTAACATCGAGCCATATGGTATTTGTTCCATTTTCGCATAATTTAATAGCAGGAAAAAAACCGTTCTTTATATCCGGGAGCAATTCCACTTGAATTCTCTTCGTATGCGAATTATTCAATCCGTACATGGTGGAAAGCAGCATCTCACGTCTGATATTTTGCTTCTTGATGGTGGAATGTAAATTTGAACTAAATATAGATTGTTGCTGTTTTTCACTATTTTTCTCCACTTCTTCTCACTTTTCACTCTAACAAATATTCACCACGTAATATAAGATATCACGACCGTACGTCAGGCTCAACTGTTCGCAGCAGAATAATATTCTAAATGTTGTTGCAACACCTTATTTATACCCAATTCTGCTGTCTTGTGCGCATGAGTAGCAACTTATTTTTCCATTCCTCTTTCTGTTTTATACAAAAATTAACAATAATAATAATTTTTTCAGTTATAAATTATTTTTATCCTCACACATCCCAGAAGTCTTTATCTGCGCTTTTACTTTGTGTTATAGCTACTCACACATGTGTGCACATGCGTATGAAACATAAATAAACAATTCTTTCAAATGGTTTAATTTTTATAAACATTCTACATTGAATATCCATTTATTGAAAACTCTCGTAGAATTTTCTTGAAGTTTCTCGAGCGAACAAGTACGCGCAGGTCGCGAGTCATAAATTAGGTCTTTTATCTTCAAAAAAACTTATGTTCTCTTCTGTACGGCACGCTCTTGTCAACCCCCTACAAACAAGTACATGCAGGTTTAACGGGTGCCTTGTCCCGAGTCATAAACCGTTTTTTATCTTCAAAAATAATTATGTTCTCTTTTGCTCATCGGCACGCACTTGTCAACCCGCACGTACAAGTTCGCGCAGATGAAAATTGTTCAAAAAAAAATCCGCAACGGAAACATAAATTTATTTTTTATATTACATCAGAACCCTGACTTTCTAGTCACAGACTTGCAACACCTACTTCTATTTTGGTTTCTATTTGAGAAACCTAGACGCCCTCAACTCTGCTTTACGCTCATTGGGAACCATAACGTACCAGACGCTGATTGATCTTTCTTGGGACTGACGCCACACCCGCCTTTACATTTCCTCTCTTAACCGACGCCACTTTGCTCTCATAAACGTTGGAACGCGCAAAGTAACAACATCGAAGCGGCAGCAGTTACGCTTCAAGACGAATATTTAAATAAATATATACTCTTTTAATGAAGAATTACATCCTTACTTTCAAACATTCTCGAACTTTCTTCTCCTCTCTACACAAATTCCTCAACAAAAGAATTTCAAATACACACTTTTAAAAAATTATAAAAAATATACGGGATCATAAATCATGTCACTTCTCTATCCCCTCTAGTGGGCGTGGCTCCAAAGAGAGAGGGAAACCTCCCTGGTGGGGCAATGGCGTCAGAAGTGGTGGGGGCCAGGTGGAGGGGGTTTGTTTTGACGCGCCATAACGGTTCACATACTACTCTGAAGATTCTGAAACATACAGTTCTTTTCTTAACGTTATACCAGTAAATATAAAAGCCAAACTATTTGTACAAATATAAAAATGTTTAATAAACTAATAAATATATATTCGGTCATTGGAGCCATTCACTAGGTGTTGTGCGGAAATTATACGTGTATATATGTCCATATATACGTGTTCACATGTAAATTTTTACACGTGAAATTCGAATTGAATTAACAATTCTAAAATTCATATT
>NW_018020847.1:40597-46874 GCF_002006095.1 Pseudomyrmex gracilis | reverse complement strand
CGTGTATATATGTCCATATATACGTGTTCACATGTAAATTTTTACACGTGAAATTCGAATTGAATTAACAATTCTAAAATTCATATTGGATGCTATACTTGCATCTCTTATATGAGAAATCCCAAATACCCCCCTAATTGAAATTAAATTTATATTGCGAAAAATTAATACACGTATAATTTCCGCACAACACCTAGTGAATGGCTCCAATGACCGAATATATATTTATTAGTTTAGAAACTACAGAGCCGGAATAGATTCTTTAATTGTTAAAAATGTTTAATTTCATCAAATATCTAGAAAAGTTAGTTTGTAAATATTGTCATCGTACTGATGTATACGATGCAATTTTAGACAATATCTACATAAACCATTGTATTTTTTCATGTAAAGAGCATAACAATATTGTGTTAGCACAAATTATAGATTTTTATATTTGTATGCGTATGCGACAATATAGTAATAAAATAAATAATGAAGAAAAAAAATAAATCAAAATGGATAAAAATCAGCCAAATATTATACAAGTTAAAAAATCAATTTGTCTTGTTACATCCTTATACTTTCCTATTTCATGAAAATTTATTATTAACTTACACATTATTACATGTTATTACATATTATATTATATTATATTAACAAAACAATGTTATAAAGTACGATATATTTGTAAATAAACATAATAAGTGTAAATTTCAAACAATTAAAACAGTTTAATCTTGTTGGGGCAATTTTGCGGCTTAGCAATCAGTGTCGCGAATATGTATACATCAAGAGGCGCGGTAGTGCCTCGCGCCAAGTTCACGCGCAACGAAGTGGTTATATATATCAGCAAGATACAAGTTGCCAGCGCCACGGCTACATTATGTGGACATCGGAACTATTTGTGTGTCAGAGAGCTGAAACACCGACTTTTTGATGGTGGTAACTTACCGACCTCGGCAGCCATTTTGTCTGAACAAAATAGTGGTACTGGTGACGAGTGGCGATACTCCAGGTTCACCATCTAGCTTTTACAGCATTTATGGCAGCCTTTGCCTAACAAAACCAGGAGTTTGATCTGAGACGGCGCACGAGTCGCATCGAGTGTGTTTCCTGTGCTTTCACCTGTGCCTTTTCCTACCTCCTGGTGGTTTGTGACAAGTGGACGCGGTTTTCAGCTTTGCATTTAAGTGAGTACTCCCCACTAGGGATCTTGAACCTGCCGTTTTTTCAGTGTTTTCTTTGTTTTACGGACAAGTTTTTCTGGCGGGTTTTGCCGCCATCTTTAGTGACTGCTCTTACGTTTGTTACGCACTTTTACTGAATAGCTCTTTCTCTTAAGACCTTGTTTTAACAATAGTCCTTTCGCCGAACGATATCGGCCGATGTCTGCGAGCATGGGTGTTGACTTTGGCGACTTAGACGCACCCGGGTGCTGACCACCCGAGTGAGCCTAAAACAACCATAACCGTGGGTCCGTCTGCCTGCTCGAGCTCTGCTTTGCCGGCTGAAGGCTTAACAATAAAACCCAGTCAGGGTCCACGCGACAGGCAGAACACTGCTGGAAGCACGGTTCGAAAGAGACTGCCCGAGGGCACTGGCCCTCCTCGTAAAAAGGTGAGTACTCCTTTGTCCAACACACAAAGAGCACTCTTTTTCAATAGATATAGTGCCGGGTCAAGGGGCCCTTTTCTCGTTTATATAAAGTGTTGTAGGTCTGAGTCTCCGACCGGGAGCCCCGATTCGGTTCGCGTGCCTGAGAAAAGTAGCATTAGTGTTCTCGGCATGGGGAAAAAGCTTAACTGTCTTGTTTATTTCGCCTTTCTGCATGCCCACGATTTAAAGAGCATTGGAAGAAATAAGTTTTCCGTGTGTTTCCCGTCTGAAAATGAGGCTAATTCCTTTGTTGAATCATTTCAGATGATAGCGGAGGAGATCACTCCCCGAGATTCTTGGGTGGCCTTTCTACCAAGCTTTCGGGTTGTAAAACAATATGTCTTGCGAGGAGTGGACGATGATGACTCGCCCGAGGAGGTTCTTTCAAACATCATGCCTCCTCCCGACTGGGGCGAATCATGGACCTCACTCTTCGAAGTTGTTAGGATGCAACGGAAAATTTTTGGTGAGGATAAAAAATCATTTCCTCTTAAGGACACAAGTAGCTATATTTTGAGGTTCAGGACACAGTACGTATCCCAGTTCTGTCTGTATATGGGGAAAAGAGTGTTTCTCTCCCCTTATGTGTACAAGGTTAGGCGGTGTGGCTTCTGTCAGCGGTTTGGCCCTTCCACCCTACTTTTTATGCTTTCCATTTTAGGATTTCCTAGCAAATTTGTTAGCTTTGTCTCGTCCGTCATCTCGTTTCGTTGCTTGAAGGGTTACGCGTCAGGTATCCCTCTCCAACAACGATCAACGGTCAGAGGACTGCCCCAGGGTTCGGTACTCAGCCCTATTCTTTTCAGTATTTATATGTCGACAGTTGAGACCTGTCTTTCTCTTCCGGTGAACATTATCATGTACGCAGACGATAACGCCATTTATTGTTCACACCCGTCCATAGACTATTTCACCCAACAACTTAACATTGCTTTAAACAATTTAAGCTCTTATTTGGGGAAACTCGGACTAAGACTTTCTCCAGATAAGTCGGTAGCTACGTTTTTCTCGCTTAACACCTTGCGCAATACTAAATGGCTTATCAAAAAGAATAAAATACGTATAGCCTTAAATGACGTTGAAATACGTATTGAGTGGACGGTCCGCTTTCTCGAAGTCTACCTTGATTACGCACTTAAGTGGAAAAAGCACGTAACCGAGGTAAGACATCGAGTGCTCCCTCGCATTAATGTGTTAAAAGCTATTACAGGTGTAAAGTAGGGAGCTCACCCCAGTATCATGTCTACGGCGTACAAGAGTCTGGTTTGCTCAGTTCTGGACTGGGATTGTCAGGTGGTTTCCTCGCTGAGTCCCAGGGAGGAGTGTGTGCTTAACCGCCTTCAATACGCGTGTATCCGCCTTGTGTGCGGGTTCATGCGATCCACCTCCACAAACGTTTTTCTGGACACGGTTAACGAACATCCGCTGTCGTGTAGACGTAAGTANCTAACCAGCAAGTATGTGTGTCGGGTAAGCGCTAGGACTAGTCATCCTTTAAACCCAGTTTTAAACCAGGTTTCCCATGGATGGGATTCCATCTGTGTGGACAACAATTTCGATCTCTTCAGTGTTGCCTTAGAGCTTGCTCCTCTTACGACGCGGGTTGAGACATTCTCCCTTCCAGGACCTCTCTCCGCTCCGTATATGGCTCGATTTACGCACTGCTTGGTCGATACTGAATCTGGACTTCTGTTCCGCAATTCTCCATCTCCTCGACAATCCTTCTTTGACTTTTTAAACAAGGAGAACGCTAGCTGTGTGTTTTTTACAGATGGTTCTTTTCCGTCTACTGATGGTTCTCCTCCCAGAATGGGGTACTCGGTCGTGGCCTTCTACCCTGAGTTGGTCCAGTATGCGGGTCTAGACGACCACTCCACCATATTTGATGCTGAGACAAAAGGCATCCTTTGTGCTCTAGAATAATTCGCCGACTTCAGGTTCAACAAGTCCATCATCGCGACCGATTCACTGAGTGTGCTGAGATGTCTCGAGTTTTCCGATTTACAGGGCCGCCACCCCCTTGTAATTTATTGAATAAAGAAACTTCTCCTCGATTTCTCCTCTCGTAACATTGTAGTGAAACTTGTGTGGATCCCTGGCCATAAAGGTATCCCGAGGAATGACCTCGCAGATTTTTACGCAAATGCCTCTCTAAACTTGTCGGATCCCGACCATGATAAGAGATGTGAGGTCAGATCTCTGTTTCCACGGCTCCGTGCGTCGGCTATTAAACAATCCAGGAGTGTTTTCTTTGAGGAGGCTCGTTATAAGGGCAAACGCTACTTTGACCTAAAAGGTACAGGTTTGGGTAAACCGTGGTATGAGCAATTCAAGAAACCGTTACCGAGAACTTAAATCTCGCTCCTCTCACGGATTAGATTATTCTATACTGGAATCAACTCCCATCTAGCAGACAAAAATATTGTAAATTCTGCCGCGTGCAATTGTGGACACATAAAGCAAGACCTAGACTAGTCTTTTTCCATTGCCCAATAAATAAGGAAAACTCCGATAAACTTCTTATAAACCTCTTTCACTGCGGCTTTAGTCCGCCAGTCAAAGTCACAAATGTCGCGTTCTCAAAAAGCCTTTGTACGAAGTTTGCTTTGCTATTCTACGTCACAAACGTCAAAGTCACCATCTAATATCCTCTACATTCAAATCCCTACCTTTTTCTATACAAGCTACTCCGGCTATAACCATAGTTATAATCAATCATTCTTTAAACATACTCCATTTCTACCGAATGCGCGCCGTCTGGTAGAAGGCTATCGCCTGCTCCCACTAAACTCAAGCCAGTCTCAGAATGGCGTATGAACTAACCGTTATAGGTCCCAGAGTCACAAGCGCACTAAACCAAACCAAACCTTAACGAAACCCGTTTCAACCAATCAGATCCCTCCAGGAAACTTATCGACTAATTAAAAAGTCTTAACTCAAAAAACCGATTTTTGGGCGATTCTTTAAACACAGACCTCCTGCCTAAGGCCGGACTAACAAGTATGGCGCGACTTCTGGTCCTTTTTTCTAGTTTTCTGTTCGACCAATCAGAACTGATTGTCGTTATTTTACCGACTTAGGAAGCAAATTTTGAAACGAGAACTACTAGAAGTTAATGCTGACGATCTAGGCTCCCAAATTGACCAATAACATTTTCGACCAATCAGAACGCAAGTTACTAAGAACGTGGCTAATCAGAAATCTTTTCAAGAAAAAAGCGTCCAGATTGTAACAAATACCAATTATAGCACGATTACACTTAAAAAGAAGGTTACAAAGAACAGTGTTCTTAGATCGGGCCGGCCAGCACCAAAAGCACCGAGGTGGTGGAGCACGCACACAGCGAGAACCGCCGTCTGTGTGCGTGACGTTACACTCGGCTGTTCGGTTCGTGGAAGAGCGCAAACATACTATGTGTTCTGCCTCGCTTCCACCAAGCCCGGTACGCGAGCAAGACACTGAGGCTAGAAAGCAATGTTTCGTTGCGCGCTTGTAGTGTATGACAATATGACAACGCAAAATGCTTTTCCATGACTTATAATCTTGGAAAAAGTAAATAATATTATTAATAAAGATGAATTAAACATCTTAAGATGCATTTATTATTACATTTTTAATAATTCTTATTAAAAATGAACTGCGAAATTTTAAAGTTTTTAAATTATTTGTAGATTATTAAAAAACATTAAATATATATACGTATAAACTATATTGTTAGTATTAATAATTTTTCTATATTTTTAATTTGTAAATCACGAAAAGAATCTACATTTTACAGATGAATAATTCTAAAGTATTTAATTCATATCATATGAATATAATGTATTAATTAATTGAATTTCGTATAATATGAATTAAATATTTCGAGATTATGTCTGAAAACTGTAAATTTTTGTCATAATTTACACAACAAAAAAAATATATATATATAAAAAGAAAACACTAATAACTTTCAATATTCAAAAACCTTTTGAATTCTTTTAGATGACTTATATGTAATACTTCCTAAAAAACTATTATGCATCTTGAAATGTTTTACTATCATCTATAATATTACAAACTTTTTCCGAGACTAAATTTTGAAAAAAATATTAATATATAAATATTGTACGTCTTTTAAATAAAAATTATATGTACAGATTGACTTTGTTTAGTCATAAAATAAATAAAAACATTGACGTTTAATGTTCTATGATATTTAATATAGGCTTTCAATTTTCTTCTTTACAAATTGTCCAATATATAGGTATTCCTATATTAGATCATAACGTCAATCGCCAGCAAAAATAAAAGCTTTAATGTGTTTCCTGTAGATACGTAGACGCGCGACATTCTACGTTTCTCGCTCGTTTCATACATCGAGATTTTTATGTTGGTGACATCGCAATTTGTGAAAGCAATTGACAACGATGTAATTTTTTGAAATACATGAAATGTCATGCATTTTCCTATAAAAAATGAACCTAAAATATTAAATAAACTTTGCTACAGAGATCTTTTATGTTACAATATTAAACATTTTCTCAACAATTATATAATACAAGTTTTATGGGGCGTGTTCCGTTTGACCACAGTACGATTCGACACCGATCGATTCGACACCAAATTATTGGACACAAAATTATTGGACACAGATTTA
>NW_018020847.1:35122-39897 GCF_002006095.1 Pseudomyrmex gracilis | reverse complement strand
ACAAACTAAGATTTAAAGACATTAAGTTCCTAAGTTTACTTCGCTTAAACATTAAGTTCCTAAGTTTACTTCGCTTAAACATTTATTATTTTCTGTACTGGAAAAATTAAAATTATTATTTATATAGTTTGTTTGGAATTCTACATATCCGACATTTAGATTTAAAAATACTTAATGTCTGTAAATCTTAGTTTGTCTGGAATTCTAGCTATCCGACATTTACATCTAAAAATAATTAATGTCTTTGAATCTTAGTTTGTCTGGAATTCTAAATATCCGACATTTACATCTAAAAATAATTAATGTGTAACATCTTAATCTGTCTGGCATTTTATATATTTGACATCCATATTTAAAAGCCTACCAGATGCGAAATAAAACGTGGTAGAATAAGGCTACAGACGAATGTCCACGTTAAAAAATCTAACGCGCTATTAGTGGCACCTCATGGGTAATGCGGAAGACCACTACTTTCTTCGTAATTATTACCTATCATCATTGCATAAAACTTGTATTATATAGTTGTTGCAAAAATGTTTAATATTGTAACATAAAAGATCTCTGTAGCAAAGTTTATTTAATATTTTAGGTTCATTTTTTATAGGAAAATGCATGACATTTCATGTATTTCAAAAAATTACATCGTTGTCAATTGATTCCACAAATTGCGATGTCACCAACATGAAAATCTCGATGTATGAAACGAGCGAGAAACGTAGAATGTTACGCGTCCACGTGTCTACAGTAAACACATCGAAGCTTTTATTTTTGTTGCCGATTGACGTTATGATCTAATATGAGAAAACCTATATATTGGACAATTTGTAAAGAAGAAAATTGAAAGCCTATATTAAATATCATAGAACATTAAACTTTAATGTTTTTACTTAACTTATGACTAAACAAAGTCAATCTTTTGTCCCTTAGTCTTAGCGCAGCGAGCAGTCTGTCCTTATTCAAGAATCAAACTAGTAACAGTCTTTTCACTTCGTACGTGTAAACCAAGTGTCTTAACTTCGAGTCTGTTTGTAACGTATTGAGTCCGGGCTCGCTCAATCGTTCACAAGTATCAAGCATAGTCTACGAGGTAACATCGAATCATAATCGTAAGTTGTACGAGTGTTAGTAATAGTTTCTTTAGTAATCTTCCGGCCGCGTCAAGTTGTTTAGTTATAGTAAGCGAATAATTCAGTTGTTTCATTTAATTTTGTTTTAGTTTATTCTGTGTGGCCGTCACCTGCGAGTGATATTTAGTAATTTTAGATTTAGTCGAGTTCGTGTCTAAGTTTTGTATTTTACCAATTTTTCTTTTGAGTTAATTAAATATTTTCAACAAGTATTCAGTGACTCTAACTGAATTTAATTAAGTTGATTAAGTGTGTTTAACCTATTCGGGTAGAGGCGCTATTGTGTATTTTCCTCTCGAGAGAGGCGCTTAAAAGCGTATCTCTCAATTCCTGTCAACGGAAAGCGCTACCGCGTATTCTGTGAACGTCCTTAGCTATTTTCGCCGCAGAGACTTAGAGGCACTAAAGCGTATTTAGTTCTTTGCATACCTCGTCTTAGTGATTAATCTAGTTATTTTATTTTCAGCCGTGTCGCGTCACTGAAAATTGTCGAGTTTGTTGTAACCGCGTTTCAAGTATAGTTTGTTTCGTTCAATGGCATCCAGTAGTCCTTGTTTTCAATGTGCTGTTTAAAATTAACCTTTTTATTCGTAGATGCCAAAAGTTTATAAGCGTAAGTCCAGAGCGGACTGGCAAGTCCAGAAGCGTCGCCGTCTACTTCGGTGGATCGAGAAAGCCATCTGTGTAACCAATCAACGTTTGGAAAAGTCAAAACAAGACGTTTTAAAACTAACGGCTCGCGAGGTTGGTTCTTGAAAGGGTCGCTAATAACTTGAGGTCAAGCTGATTAATTCTAGTTACCGTCACTAAACGCCCTTATCCGGTGTCTGTGCCAATTACCGACTTTTGTTTTTAAGTATATAAGGAAAACCGAATTTGTGTCGTGTACCCAGTTCTTCCAATAAATTAATTTACACAAATGTGTTTCCATAAACCGTTGTCTAAGGGTAAGTCGGGGGCTGCGCTGCGCTGTGCTGTTCGTTCGCGCGGCCGGGGTGCCTCTCGCGGGGTTCTGTCGGTTGGGAAAGGGGCTGTCGCTACTACAGGCTTTCGCCTAGCGGGGGTTCCACATGACCCTGCTATAAAACAATCGCATGTGGCTCGCGGGGGTAGGTTAAGGTGCCAGGGGTCCCGATAATAGTGCAATCGGGACCTGATTGGTATGGGGGTGCCTCCTTTCCGGCGGGCGAGGTAGATCGCAAGGAGGCTCGAGGAGGCGAGAAATCTAGACGCTCCCATAACTCGTGGCCCCGGGTGGGGCCCGCCGGGAGGGCGAAAGGAGGACTCTTAAGCCCATTTTTATCCCCTCCGAGGGTGCGCCACCTTGTCGTGGTGGAGGGGCTTGAGTGCCGTGCTGATCCGTGGAGCTATGCCGGCGGGAACTTCGGTTCCTGGCAGGGTCACCCTTGCCGGACAGGTCCACGGGGACCTAACCACGGGGAGCGGCCAAACCAAGAGCGCACCCGGGCAGGCCGGGCTCGTTAGCCCTGTGTGGGCAGCCGGCCTAGGAGAAGAAAAACTCCGAAATCAAACCACTCCTCTAAGCACCATGATGTATAGTTCAGAGGAAGAGCAAGACGTACCNGCCCAGAGTGATCGGACACTCAGGGCCCGGCGTGGGGGTGTTGCCGTCCCAGGCACCCCCATGTCGTCATCTCGTGATGGGCTACCCTCCGCCTGCACCGCAGGGGTGGTGGGAGAAACCACGACTGCGAAGNGGCGNGCCGATGTTCTCGCGCTTGGCGCGCGTANAATGTTTGNGGCGCCGGTCTCCTCCACTAGAGGTAGCTCTAGTGGCGCTCTCTTCGGGGGAGACGGGAAGAAGAAGCCGGCGAGGGAGCGCTCTCGCTCCCCGCCACTNGCCGGCTTGTCCGANNATCTGGGCATGGAGGTGCAGGAGGACTCCTCTACCCCGGCTCCCAGCACAAGTGGGGGCATNGCAAGACCGCCGACCGCCGCCGAGTTTCTCGGCATCGTCGCGGCCGAGGAACGCGCCTTGGCTGCGCGGCGAGCGGAGGCGGTTTTGGAGCTGGAGGACGAATGCTGGCGTGACACCACCCAGCTGCCGTCCTCCAGGCTCTCGTGCCCGGTTGCCTCCGCGGCAGAGATGGTGCAGAAAACGCACACTGCCGCGGAGGCCGTGATGAAGGTTGCCACCACATCTAAGAATCTCCACGGCCGCTACGTGAAGATTCTAAAGGACGTGGCGGCAACAATAAAAGGATTGGGCGAGGGCATAGTGCACCTCGCCTATATGCCGGTGGAGGCGGNGAAGTCGGAGCTGGCCAGGCCTGCCGCGCTCACGGATGAGCGCGTNAGGACCCTGGAGGANAAGCTCCGGCTAAGCAAAGAATCCGGGAGGATTTTAGCCTCCCGGTATAAAAAGATGCGGGAAATGCTCGACGCGGCCTACGAGAAGGGCTTCTCTCTCGTGGGCGCGTCGAGGAAAGAAGTAGCTGACTGCGGGACGCAGGCCAGTGGACCTGCAGCTGTCCTGCAGGCAATCGCGGCGACGACCTTGCTGCCGAGAATGGACTCCCGGGGGGTCCAAACAGAGGGGGGGGCGGGCGAGCCTCTTAGGGAAGATTCCCCTCTGGACCTCCCGGAAGAAAGGTGTGTCTGCCTATTGGCAGACAAAATCGGGGATGTAATGGAGGGGCGAATCCTCTTTCTTATTAGGAGAGAGCTCGCCCCTCAGTCCTCGAGCGCGCCTGCAACCGTTCCCGCCCCGACCACCTGGGCGACGGTTGTGGGGCGCAAAGCGCGAAGAAGGAGGAAAGAACCCCCCCTTCATGAGGAACAACGACGCTCTCCGGCGGCTCCCGTAGGCGCGAGCCGACGCACCGGGGCGGCGGAGAGGGCGAAGCTCGGCAGGCTCCCAACCGGGGCTGCCGTCCTCCTTACCGTGGGGGAGGGCGGCAGTTATGCCAAAGCAATGAGAAAGGCGGCGGCCGCCGTCGATTTGAAGGAGGTCGGGATTTCCGGCCTCCGGATAAAAAGGGCGGCCAACGGCGGCATGCTCCTTTAGGTACCCGGGCCTGGAGGAGCGGAGAAGGCTGACGCCATCGTTGAGAGGGCGTCAAAAGTTTTTGAAGGCGCAGAGGGGGTGAAATTCACCCGTCCCGTAAAGCACGCGGAAGTTCGCGTGCGGGACGTGGTGGCCCCCCTCTCCGCGGAGGACATTGCCGCCGCATTAGCGGCAGCAGGTGGATGCCAGCCCAATGAGGTTCGCACTGGGCTGGTTCGCTCCTCTCCTGTCGGGTACGGGACCTTATAGGCCCGTATGCCCTTGAGGGCGGCCCGGCGGATAGTAGGGGCGAAACGGGTAGAAGTGGGGTGGTTCAGCCTCCCCGTCGAGGCACTGGCGGCACGGCGTATGCAGTGCTACCGGTGCCTCGAGTACGGGCACGTGGCACGCAAATGCTCCGGTGTAGATCGGAGCACGGCGTGCTACAGATGCGGGGAGGGTGGCCACCTCGCCATTTCCTGTAGGGCTGCTCCCAAATGCACGTTGTGTGCGAGCCGGGGGCAGCCAGCAAACCACCGGATGGGCGGCGCAAGCTGCGCCCCCATGCCGGTGAAAAAAGTAGCCACCAGGCGGGGCGCCGGAGTTCCGGCGCCTACGCTGCCACCCGGTGGCAAGGAGGG
>NW_018020847.1:32135-34077 GCF_002006095.1 Pseudomyrmex gracilis | reverse complement strand
CTGTGTAGCATAGATTGATTCTACTCTTCCTCGTATAAAAAAAAAAAAAAAAAAAAAAAAAAGCGTTACGTTTATCTCACTTCTGAACTCGACTTCTACCAGCGATACAACTTGGAAAGGTGCAAGCGGGTCTTTGGAAGAATACGTGTTGCTACAAATCAGATCTATTGTCATAATTGTATCACGGTCGCACGTCCGACGGAATTGTACGAGTATTTCCGTTCGCACAGCGTAGTTATCAATCACAGAAGCTCACCAGCTCTTTCTGCGAGTGATGCAAAACTAGACTTGAAATTATTCGACCTCTCGAGGACTGTCTAATTTGCCCAGTAAAATACTTTCGGTTTTTAACCGCACAAGTCTCTCGTACTCATTTCTATCGCTTGTCTGACCCCACGTTGTATTTCCAGTACGGTCCACCCGTTTAAAACGGAAAGCTTCAGTTATCCGAGGTGGTATTTTCTTTTTGTGTCGCGTAGCGATCCAGCGTAAAACTCCCGAAGAACGCAAAAACGCTTTTCGACCGTTGGGCTCCCCGAATCGGTCTCAACCTCTGCTAATCTTAGGACGTATCAATGTATTCAGTTCATGGTACATGGTTCACAATCACATCAAAACCGGTAGAAACCTTACCATTGCTTGTAATCCAGCAGTTATCAAAATCAAAATGGAGCTATTTTAGCTTATCTTCACTAGTAACAAGTGGAATTTACTCATCAGAAGATCGTGACCGACTCAGGAATTATATTATGTTTCCGTCAAAAAACCAGCCATGATCAACACCATTGCTCGAGGTACAATGAGACACGAAGTGCCAGGCAGCGTTTCAAAGATCAATCTCATGGACGAAGACACATTCAGTAAAATAGCAACCAACACTGGTGAACGAGTGTGGCAAGGTTTTGTCACATTTGGGTCAGCAAGCGCAGGAGTCCTTGCAATGTTTATCATCATACGAGTAGTCAAACTCGTTATCGACACCCTCATACACGGGTACGACCTTCACTCAGTATATGGATGAAGTATTTTTCTACTAGGAGCCATCTGGAGCTCCGTCACCAATCTACTTTTCCATCTTGGCCGAGCCGTCAGGACTACAGGTTCCAAGGAAGGAAGAAGATGCTCCCGCAAAACCTGTCGTCTCATCATCACCAAGTCACAAGCCAGAACAAACCGTACCTCCGTACGAAGAGGTAAATACCAACGCAAGACCCTCACGTGGTACTACTCGAAACCCAGATTATTGCGAGCTACACAAATATCTCGATAAAAATTATAAAGATCTTATTCCGTAAATTGGACAATGCAGTAAAAACATTGGAACATCGTCCAATGTTTTAGTATAAAAAGAGAGGTGTCACGTCTCGACATTTCTCCTTCCCTTCCACAATGACGTTAAACTACGAATGCGGATCTATGTACAGTGCGGAGCACCATATCGTGCGCCGTGAGGGGAGACGTAGGTCTTTTTCGGCCGCCTCCTATTACCACGCGCCAGCGGCCCGAGATTTAATCCATATATCGGCACAGTTACAGATGATACATTCCGACGCGGCTACTAATAATACCGACAGGCATATGTTATCATAAAACTATCGTGAACATTGAAAAGAGTAACTCTGCATTGAAAGTGACTTCAATAATTTATAAATAATAAACGTAGAAGGCTCCAATGTATAAAACAAAAACTTGGAATGGAAAACGGCCAATGCGAGCCTGGGACACAGTAAGTAATGTGTAAAATATTTTCAAGTAAAAAATCTCTTTATTTTACGTTTCGATCCCTGGGTGGGATCCTCCTCAGAAAAAATAATAAACCGTAACAATGTTGTAAACTAATAATACATATGAAATTCTAGTATAAAGGATCAGAATATAAAAAGAAAAAANAAGATTACTTACAGGTGAAAATTACTACATTCAAATGACACGTACAGTGTGT
>NW_018020847.1:24102-30527 GCF_002006095.1 Pseudomyrmex gracilis | reverse complement strand
AGGAATAAAACTGAGGTGAAAAGTCCTATACCATTTTGCTAGATTCGCAATAGTTACTGAGATTTTAATTAACAAAGATCCGCGAATAAGCATGCATCGGGCTGTCCTACGCGCGTAAGACAGCCTGATGCACGCTTATTCGCGGATTTTTGTTACTTAAAATCTCGGTAACTATTGCGAATCTAGCAAAATGGTATAGGACTTTTCGACTCAGTTTTATTCCTTCTACCTGTGTATGAGAGATGTTAAACCAATTCTGGGACACCCTGTATATAAACATATACTTATATAGTTGTATATGTATTTAAAAATTTAACAAAATAATGATACTAACAAATAATGTGTGTGTGTGTGTATGAAAAGATAAGAAGAATGACACAAACAATTATTTTATATAATTTTGAAGCAGTTACGCTAGATTTTATTTTATAAAGTTCAAAAATGTTTTTTTGTCAAGGATATATTATTTATGGTTCTGACAAGAACCGTTTAATGTCACTGTGTAAAATATTTTTTATGGCTCTGAAAAGAGCCGTTAAGCGTAGTTTCGATAAACGCAAGAGATATTCTTTTTGTTAAATAAATGTGTGGTTCTGAAAATAATCGTTTCTAAGACCTTTGACTTAATTGTCGGCCCAATAACCGTTTTGGTCGACAACTTGTTGAAGTCTAGTATTGACCGATTTTTTATCTTTATCGGTAATCATTTTTCTTTGCGGCATTCGTGGCGCGAGATCAAAGCGCGCCGCGCTTTCTGATGTAATACAATTCCTCTGATTCTCATCAACAAACTTAGATAAATACTGCATTATCGTCTGGTGTTGTCTTTCAATCTGCCCATCACACTGCGGATGAAGAGCAGTAGTCCTTGTTTTTTTTCTTTCTAACAACCAAGACAATTTCTGAAAAGTCGAGATTCAAAATGTTTATCCTGATCGGTATGTAATTCCAACGGCACCCCATATCTAGAAATCACCTGATCGACAAAAACTTCCGCCACAGTCGACGCCCTAATATTATTTAAATGAAAAGCTTCCACCCACTTAGAAAAACAATCCACAACTACAAGGAGGTATTTATTTCCCAAAGAAGACGCCGAAAAAAGACCCAGAATGTCCATCTGCACCCTCTCAAAAGGCGCACTGGCATTAAAAACCTGCAACGGAGACTTACTTTTGTCCGAAGACCTTTTTTTGCAATACAAACTTTGCAAGACCTACACCAGTTTTCCACATCTTTTTTACATGAAGCCCAATAAAACCGCTTGCGAATTTTTTCTAACGTCTTATTAACTCCGAAATAACTCCCAGAAGGAGCATCATGGGCTTCCTCCAAACTTCGCTCAACTCTCTTGTGAGAAACAATTACTTGAAGAAAATTTGACTTCAAATTCGGAGCTACCCACCTTCTATGTAGAACTCTGTCTGAAAGAACTAAAGCGTTCCAATGAGATTAATAAATTCTCGAAAAAAGACCCCTAGCAGAAACCTCTTCCCAAGAAGGACGACAACCCTTTTCTGTCCCCAGCAAAGTGATCGATACGGCCTGATCTTCTAGCTGATCCTTTCGCCACTTTTCGGACGCAACTCCCTCCAAAACTATCCTGTTCTTCTTGCTTCAAAGCATCTCTCACCTCTACCTTCGAACAATATCTACAGCAACATTCCGCACAAGGTCGCTTAGAAAGCCTATCCGCGTTCTCATGCGCTCGACCACTCCGATGAGCTATTTCAAAGTCATACTGCTGAAGCCTCTCCGCCTAGCGAGCTAATTGACCCTCCAAATCTCTAGAAGACATTGGCCATCTAAGTGAAGCATGATCAGTGCAAACTCAAAATTTCCGCCCATACAGATAGTGGTAGAAAGATTTTATTGAATTAACTATCGCCAATAACTCACGCCGAGTAACACAATAATTCCTCTCAGCCTTACTTAACACTCGACTATAATAAGCGATGACCCTCTCCGTTCCCCGCTGAACCTACGATAAAACCGCACCAACACCATGACCGAAAGCATCCGTATCCAGAATTAAATCTCCTTCAAGAAGAAAAGAAAGCACAGGAGAAGAAGACAACGTCTGCTTAAGATTCGCAAACGCCTCCTGACATTGCTCTGTCCAAACAAACTTAACTTGGTTTTCAGTCAAAGCAAACAGCGGCTTTGCAATAAAAAAAAACCCTTCACAAATTTACAATAATAAGAACAAAATCCCAGAAAACTGCGAACTTGCTTCTTATTTCGCGGAACAGGCCACTCCGACACAGCTGCAATTTTTTTGGATCCGTCGAAATCCCCTCGGCCGAAATCACATGACCAAGATATTCCACCTGCTTTCTTAACAAATTACATTTTTTAGGAATTAAGCTTCAAACCAGCCGCCCTAAGCCTCAGACAAACTTCCCTCAGATTAGCTACTTCCTCCTCAAAAAACTTACCAAAAACAACTACGTCATCCAAATAAACCAAACAAATCTTAGTTAGCAACTGCTGAAGAACCCGCTCCATGGAACGCTCAAAAGTGGCTGGAGCGTTGCACAAACCAAAAGGCATCACCGTGAACTGCCACAACCCAGTGCCTACTGAAAAAGCAGTCTTTTCCCTATTCTTTGGTCGAATTTTTAATTGCCAATATCCACTTTTCATATCTAAAGTGGAGAACCAGTCATTTCCGGACAACTGATCTAGGAGATCGTCAACTCTAGGAAGGGGATAAGAATCCTTAATCGTGACCGCATTAAATTTACGATAATCTACACAGAACCTTAAAGAACCGCCCTTCTTTTTTACTCTAACCGTCGGAGAGACCCACGGGCTAAAAGACTCCTCAATAACTCCTTGATCCTTCATTTCTTGAAGAATCTTTTCCACTTCAGCCCGCATTCCTATCGGAATCCTTCTTGGAGCCTGTTTAATCGGGCGTGGATCCTAAAGATTTATCTGATGTTGAAGAACATCACAGTTTCCAGCTACGATTTGATCAGAAAAGACATCCTGAAACTCAACCACGAATTTAACAAGAATAATCCTCTGTGTCTCATTCAAATCAACCAAATTCCGTTCATAAAAATCTTTTAAATTAGCCGGAACACTTCCAAAAACGTCACACACCCGAGCAAGACGCTTCGGACCCACCCGAGGGAGCAACGAGGAGTGACTCCATCGCCCCACTCAGACCTGCCTTCTTGAAGAAGTTTATCCCCAAAATTGTCTAATATATCCGCCACGTAGAAAGCCACACTCAAAGAATGTTGCCGCACAACCACCCGAGCCACACATTCAAATTCAACCGGAACTTCCTCACCGGTAAAATACCTCAATCTCGGCCTCCCCGACAACCTTCGACATTGCGACTTCTTCACTAAATGAAAATTCACAATAGACACATCGGAGCCCGTGTCAAATTTAGAATAACACAATTTACCGTTCAAAAAACCGGAAAAAACAAATAAATTAATTTTCTTATTATCAACTCGTTTAACAGAAAACACCTTCTCCGGGGTGTCCCACCCCATAGCCAAATCCACCCCTAGAAGCTCGACTAAGCTTTGGTTTCCGACAAATTAGCCGGACACTCGTAGCGGAAGTGCCCCTTCTTTCCGCACTTCCAACTCTCTCTTTCTCTCTCTTCGCTCACCATCTCCCTTCTGCTCCCGCTCCTTCTTTGTTCCATTCCCTGTCTTCCGCTCGCCGTTTTTCTTAAAATTATACGGCGCTTCCCTGCTCGTCCCAAAACTATTCTCTTGAATAGCCTTCACTGCCTTCGCCCGTTCAACAGCAGTCCTCAACGACGTCACATTTTCGAATTGCAACGTACGCTTCACGAAGCCATCCGAGAGAGCGGCAATGAATAGCGCGCAAGCGACTTTCTCGCGAACTTTGTGCAAACTCTCCGGGAACGCGAGACGTGACTAACGCTCCAGATCCGCGCCGAGCGCCGCAAGATCCTCGCCACCCTGCTGTCAACGGTTAGTAAATTGCGCGTAGAAACTTTGAAAAAACTCCCGCTCTCCGTATCGCGATTCCAATTTTGTTCGGATCTCTTCATAACTAAACCTCTCCTGCAGTCCCTCTAAAACCTAACGCGCCTTCCCCTCAAGTTAGTGGCCAAAACCGTTGCTTTTGCCGCATTGTTCCACCCATTCGCACGCGCGACCAACTCAAACTGCGCGAAAAACTCGCGCCACGGAATACTCCCGTCGTATACGTCCGGCTTAATTTTAACTTCTGTTAATTCTCCCGCCCGTATAGGAGAATTATTTGAAGATGACTAGCCTGATACATCGCGTCGAAGCCGCTCCTCTAGGCGACGAACGTCCTCCTCCTTCCGGCGCACGAAATCGCTGAATTCCTATTCCTTCCGATGGAAAGAATCCCTTTCTAACCGACGCTCCTCTCGCAGCTGCTCTAGCTCCTGCAGAACCGCGCGCAGCGTTTTGTTCTCAGACGTTGCCACCGCCGCCTCCGCCGCTCCTGCCGCGACCTGATTGCGCGTTCTCCGCGGCGAGTGCACTAAAGCCATGCCGCCGGTATCTCAAGCTCTATCCCGGACAAGCCCCCAAATGTTGCGCTCACAACCGCGTTTTGTCGCGGCCGTTTGATGCGCTTCGCGGAAAGGAAGTAACACCGCGTATATCACACAAGAGCTTTATTCACAAACGCGTTACAAAGGCCGCGGTAAATGTGCGAGGAAATCCCAAGCTGTTAGTTCAGCCTCCTGTCGATTCCGAGTCCGGCTTCCAACTTTTTGCTTGAACCTCGCCGTAAACAACCCCGTTGCTACCCGAACAAAAACATCTAGAGCGATCGATCGTTCGACGAACATCTTATACCGCGTGGACAACACGCGCCGCATCTCGCGACAATATTTATATCTAAACATAACTATTATAATAGTGCCTTACTAATTTTTATTTTTGATGTTTTAAAGAAAATTTAATGCTACGTATACATATCTAATATAGTGTTTTATTTTTTATTCTTAATATTTAAATAATGTTTAAAAATATTTGAATAATCACTATAACATTTATCTATTGTCATGGTTTTTTACTCTCTTACTTAAATATATTTTACTTTCTTACACTTACCGTAAGTAAGTGTAAGATTTTCTTATATCACGTAATAATTAAATAAATAAATATTTGATATACATTATTGAAGTCACTTTCAATGCAGAGTTACTCTTTTCAATATTATCAATAGTGTTATGATAACACATGCCTGTCGATATTATTGGTAACTGCGTCGGTATGTATAATCGGTAACCGTGCCGATATATGGATTAAATCTTGGGCCGCTGGCGCGTGGTAGTAGGAGGCGGCCGGAAGAGAACTAATTTTCCCTTCACGGCGCACGATATAGTGCTCCACATTGTACCAATAGCGATATAAGTACTTCAGCTAGATAGCGACAATATTTTTCTAATATATTCCTTTTATATTAATATTCTTATATTAATAATTTCTTAATATTTTTTTTAAATATTCTATCAATGTTATTGAATATTCTTTTCACTAAAATTTCTTTTCAATAAAGCGGCCGGAGCGACCAGCAGAAGCGTCAATCAGATCCACAACTTCTGTCAGTAAAGTTCGCTCTGTTTAGACTGGGACTTAGAATATTTCTGCTACTCGGACTTAGAATATTTTCGTCATTACAAATCGGAACTTAGAATATTTTTGCTGGTACGAGTCAGGACATTACAATATTTCTCAGCGCTCGGATTTAAACTACTATGGTAAGAATTTTGTATTATTAATAAGCTTCCCTGATTTAAAACGGGTGTTTTAACATAAATATATATATATCAGGGACTCGGACCAAAATGAAATTTCGGTCCGTTTACGGTTACGGTCCGATGCTGTACCTGATTTTTGGTTTCGGTTTCGGTTCCGGTCCTTTTATCAAAAACGGTGACCGTAACCGTTTGGATATCGATTTTTTTTTGGTTACAAGTGTTTAAGTATCTATTGTTAAATTTATAATGAATAAAAAAGATAATTTAATAAATATAATATAAATTGCATAGTATAACAAATGCACGTTTATTAACTAAAATAAATTAATTTAGAAATCATTTGAGTGGGAAATTTCGTTTTGAAAATCATATCTTGTCTTTTTTGCTTTTGTTTTGTCTTCTACAGCAACTTGCAGTGTCGCCAATGGTCGTTTCAAGTTTGTTATTGATTTCTTATAACATATTAATCTTACGTAAATTATTATAATACATGTAAATAGTTGTAATAAAAAAATTTTAAAGTAACTTTCTGTGAATATCCTGTCATATCGCTACTTACCTAAAACTAAACACTTATAATCTTAAAAGGTTAATTGAAATTTTCAAACTTTTTTAATGCTATAAAAGAACTGGCAAAATTAAAATAAAATTTTTAAGGCTTTAAAAGTTTAGCTTTATCTTTATA
>NW_018020847.1:10381-23687 GCF_002006095.1 Pseudomyrmex gracilis | reverse complement strand
TATATATATATATATATATATATATATATATATGTATATATATATACGTTTTCCTCGTTTATTCCTGTATTCCGTCTAAATTATCAAGTAGATTCTGGCTTCTCTCGCGCCAGTCTTATCCTCAAAGACAAAAGAGGTGCATCACGAGTGCACGCTTGTCGTTTTCTTTTATTCTGTGGACAAGAAAGGTGCTCACGAGTGCACGCTTGTCACTTCCTTTCAAGATACAAGAGTAAGAGAGGTGCGACTCGATCGCACGCTTATTCTGTGTATCTGTTCCTAGTAACTATACCATCCAGCAATTCTGGCCCGCCAGAGAAGACGTCGCACGCGTCGAGGGAGCAAAAACTATCAATTGAGAAACTTATTATGGAGTTACGCGCGTGAGGGTCAATTCGATCCGTTGTCCTTAGAGACAACAAACGCCCGTTTAACAACCACGGAAGAACGCGACGTGAACAAACTTCCGCGTTCAGCAAACACAGGAGAACGTTCCGCAAGGTCCACTCCGTGTGTTATAACAAGCATAACAAATGTCGGGATTCACGGTATTATTATTAGATCAAGGTGGAAATTAACACAAATCAGCAAGCTAAGGGTGGTGTACCCGGCAACAATTCCGCCATCAATTTTGCGATTTAGAATATATATGGAAAAAAGACGAAAGGCATTGTATCCAGTAAAAGAAATTAAAAATAAATAATCTCGCTACTTCAAATATATTTTTGAGAATAATTAACACCATACACACCACTAGACAGTAATTCCGTCGGTAAGTAAGTCGACAATTATAATAACGATCGGTAAATAAAGTGGCAGTTGGTAAATCCGTCGGTAAATACAGTCAGCACTTAAGTAACAATCGGTAACTGTCAGTAACGGATTATCGGTACGTATGTACATACACGCAGCCGGAAATTTCAGTCAGACCGTCCTTGAACTCCCGATCTAAATCCTCATTCTCCGCCCCGGTAAAATTCAGTGGGTTGACCAAAAAGGAAGAACAAACGTTCAGTAGGCGTAAACGGTCTTGTTGTATCGTGACGCTGCACACCTAGACGTAACAGTAGACTCTTCGTCCGTGCACAATTGAAGTGTGAGAGTGCATCCCGCAGTAAAATACTGTTTGGTCCATTTTGATCTTGCATTGGATGACGTGTGTCTGGTCATATTCAGATAGCTGAAGCAGTTGTACGGTTGTCCTCACGGGTTTTGCTTGAGCCAGTGGTAGGTCACAGTCCCTCACACCCAACAGAGAGAATGTAGTTATATTGGCCGCTGTGCCGCCACAATCATATCCCAGAATCGCCGACGTTGGTAAGATTCGGAGCCCGATCAAAACAGTAAGCAGCTCAAGTGTTGTTGTCACCGTCATCTGTAACAAAAGGTCCCTCTAACTTAACTTTTCGTAGCTTGTTTATATGGACAACCCTGGTTTGATTCTGCACTTGAAGTTTTACGTTATTGTTGGTCAGAATTTTTAAAACCATGTGTGGGCCCTTGTATTGGTCGCCAAACTTGGTGGTCGGTTCTCGCAGCAAATATACCGAGTCCCCGATTTTCAGCTCATGCGGATTGACCTTTTTGAGATAATATCTCTTTGAACATAACTTGTTATTCAGATTTTGTTTTGCCACCTGTCACTCGATTGATTCAATTTACCAACTTAACATAATAAACCAAATAGGTCTGATCCATGTTCTATTCCAAAGGAAGATCCGCATATGGCGTTCGAGCGGGTTTCCCAACCACCAGTTCATGCGGAGTAAACCGGGTTCCTTCATGGTAACTTGTATTGTAGGAAAACATTGACATATCCAGATATTCATCCCATTCTTTCTCATTAGTAACGAATTGTTTTAAAAATTCGGTAATCACATGGTACAATCGTTCGAGTGAGCCTTTGAATTGCGGATAAAAGGCTGTAGTCTTGATTTGCTTTATTTTGTACTTCTTTGACACGATTTTTAATAACGAGCTGGTGAAATTGGCTCTTTGGTCTGTGAGTATGGCGCGTGGCGCCCCGAAATAAGATATGTAATATTTTCGGAATGCTTCAGCAATGTCGACCGACGTAGCACTCGTGAAAGGTGTTAGAACGAGGAATTTTGTCAACTGGTCCTGTATCGTGAGGATGTACCGGTTTCCTCTCCTCGACGTCGCCAAAGGTCCCATAATATCTAAAGCGACTTTATCAAACGCCGCGTCCGGAGTGTTGGTCAAGAGCATCGGCTGTTTATGCTTGACTCTGACCAATTTCTTTAACAAGCAGTTTGTGCACCGTTGTACAAAGGTTTGCACTTAGCTCATCATATTTTCCCAGTAGTACCGCTGTCTCAGTCGGTTATAGGTCTTCGTGACGCCGACAGCTGAGGCATGGCACTCCTGGATTAGTGCTTCTCTTTCGGTAATCAGAGATGTCTTGGTAATGCCTTTGCACACGATAATTTTGCAGAGAATGTCCTGAAATAGACCGATCAGCCTCTCCTGAATAAGTGGCTATGAAATGCCATCCAGTACAGGTGTGCGCGCTATGCTGATAGTAGATAGGCCCAGCTCTTTTGTCACGTTCAGTAGTGACTCCAAGGCAGCATTCAGTATGTCATGATCCAGAACCGTGCTGTTTCGCTCCTTGATTGTTAAAGACACAAGCGTTCTGGTGCTCAGGGTAGTTACTCGCGCTCGTGCCAAAGTTAAGTTGGCAAGCTCAGAAAACGTTCCCGCCTCTTGTAGTTGTCAAGAGCCGTCGTCACACGGTGTCCCTTGTTGAGTGATAAAGATACACAGATTATTCTTTCTCATGGCAAGATTGTCTCTGGTTTCGACGACGGTAAGTCCTTCCCGTTCTTCTGATTCGCCCATGTGATAGGGTATTGTTGCTGGGTCGAACATTTGTTCTTCTGCATCGTCATCTTCTTCTTCCATGCTGTCGATGTCTTCTTCCAGTTCGGATGGTTCCTGCGAATCAGTTTCTGGAAACAGCGATGAACTATGGGTTTTGCTGACTTGAAAATCTTTCGCAGTTTTGTGTTGAAGTGGTGGTGTTTGTTAATCGTTCACACGCCTCGGTCCCAGCGCGTTGAATACCGATTCGTCCGACGAGCTATCTTCTCCATATGTCAGCGGTAAAACAATTGCTGTTATATCTGGCGGATTTCTTGACAACGCGTCCGCGTTGACGTTAGCAGTACCGGCTTTATACATTGTTATAAGTTATATGTTATGTATATATTAAGTCATGTGTTAAGTATTATATAATAAGCAATATCGGTTAAATTCGGGGTTTGGTTACTGGGTTTAGTGTTACTTTAAACGGGGGACTGGAATCCGGCACGGATGTCCAGTCAGCAGTCGCGGGGCAATATGCGACTGCGTGCACAAGGACGCACCGGTCGAAGTCGCACGTGCAGCCGAAAAGATGCAATGGTTTGCATTGCACTTTTCGAAGGCCTGATGTCGCCTGGTTTTTCTCGGCCAATCACAGAGTGATTGACTCGGGGATATAAGCCGGTGTCCGGGCGGAAACAGAGAGAATCGGTCCGAGAAGTGTTGCCGCTGTAGGCTCTGCTCTGCAGAGCACCGCTTGTCTTACTTATAATATACGCGGGTGTTCACGTGAGTGAAATAAGTGTACAACCGAATAAAAGAGAACAAGATTATATTTTAATCAGTTTAACAAGAAAATAAAGAACTACTCTAAGATTAAAAATTCATCTCTACTCGACGTTTCCCTTCCCTCGCGGCATCCTAAAGAATCCCACGGGGTAACAACATGATCTTATAGGTGTACTCTGCTAGTTTCAACCTCCACTTTACGAGGCGAGAAGTCGGATCCTTGACAGAGTGTAGCCAGACCAGAGGTTTGTGGTCCGTTACAAGAGTGAACTCTCTCTCGTATAGAGAAGGACGGAAATAGTGTGCTGCGTAGACGATAGCGAGCAGCTCTCGTTCCACTGTAGAATAGCATTCTTCTCAGCACTATTTAGTAGCCTGGAACAATAAGCTATTCGAAGATCCTTGCCGATGGGTCCTTGACTGAGCACCGCTTCAACAGCATATCATGACGCATCCGTTGTGACATTAAACGATCTGGCAAAAACAGGATATTGCAGAATGGGTTCTTTGCTAAGGTCGTCGCGCAACTGTGTAAACGCGTCTTTCTGTCTGTTTGTCCAACCAAAGCTTGCTTCTTTTTTTAACAGATCGATTAATGGTTTAGTCAACTTTGAGAACTAGGGTATAAACCTTCTATAGTAACCGACAAAGCCCAAAAACTGACGGATTTCTTTCACGTTCTTTGGTTTAGGAAATTTCACTGCTTCCAGTTTTCTCGGATCTGGTTTGACGCCTTCTTCGTTGATCACATGCCCCAAGTATGCCACTTCCTTTCTTAGGAATTCACACTTGTCAGGCTGCAACCGGAGATTGGCCTGCCTTAACTTTTGTACCAATTTATTGTACTTGATCTCATGTTTTCGGAGTGATCGGGCATACAGCACTATGTCGTCAAGGTAAACAAACACTTCAAGACTTTGCAGTTCGGTCAACACATGATCCATTACTCTTTGGAAGGTTGCTGGTGCGTTTCGTAAACCAAACGGCATCCGATTGAACTCGTAGTGTCCATAAGGCGTTGAGAAAGCTGTTTTTGGTTTATCTTCTGGATTCATGGGAATCTGGTAGAATCCTGACGCTAAATCGAACACCGAAAAGTATTTGGCTGATCCTAGCTGGTCTAATATCTCCGTTATGTTTAGCAACGGATAAGCGTCGCCGACGGTCTTTTTGTTGAGATTCCGATAGTCTATCACCATTCGCCAACTCGGATTTCCGTGTGAGTCAGCTTTTTTCGGCACAATCCACAGAGGGGACTTATAAGGTGACAAAGATGACTGAATGATGTTGTTCTTCAACAAATCGGCGGTTTGTTTGCTGATTTTCTCTTGATGTATTGGCGGAAACCTGTACTGTTTGGTGTGCACAGATATATTATCTGTTGTTATTATTTTGTGAGCTAGAACATACGTATGTCCCAAAAGTTCTCCGGGTAGATAAAAACAATCGGCGCTCTTGTGTATCAACTCTTCCACGTTCTTCCTTTCCTCTGAGTTTAAATGATTTAGCTTCAGTAATTGGTTTACGTGATCGCTTTGGTTACTCGTTTCTTGAGGTATAAAACGGACAGTAGATGTAACAGATGTGTGATCAGAATTGTCAGCTGATTTTCCTTCAAAGACAAGCACTAGTGCAGATACAGATTCAGATACAGATTTAGATTCAGATGCAGATACAAGTACAAATACAGATCCCTGCAGTTTGTTTAAACCGTCAGGTACAGTCAGATAACAGTAAATACTGTAATTGGTCAATTCATCAAAATCTGCTACAGTTAGTTAGTGCGGCGCCCGTTGGCAGTACTTACTCTTAGGGAATACCGTCTCTCTTACCCCTAGCTCCCGGTGCTGCGAAACGATTCATTGACGCCGACTGTACTACAGAACAGACATTATTTGTTTTACTAATATGTTTAGACGCGGTTTCTCTGAGCACCACTAGATGGACCTGACCGTTTGGTTCAGAGATCCCAGAGATGTTCTGATGCACTTCATGATTTTTTTCCTGACTGATTATCTGAAAGTCCTCTATACTGAGTGGGAACGGGTACGGTAACGTCTCGTTCCGTAATGTTTGTTAACTTGAAATAAGCTTGGTCCCCAGTGTTTCTGATGACAATGGCGTTTCCAGCATAAATACCCTGTGAATACGGCATTCGTGGAAGAAACTCTTCGGACAGTTTTGTGTTTGCTACTTTAGCGCACACGGTGACTGTTGCGCGTGCAGGAGCGACCATTGTATTTTTTGTAATAAAAGGAATTTGGAAGTTGCCGAACAGAAACTTTTCCGATGATAATCTATGGTAGCCCTATGTTCTTTCATAAACCCAGACCCGACAATTCCATCTTCAGTTATCGGGAAATCATTTGTCACCACATGAAAGGGTACCTCCATCCCGAAAATTGTACCTAAGCAACTCCGCAAGTGACAACTGGTTGGTCAGATATTCCAGTTATCTTGATTATTTTTGTATAATTGATACCCATGTCTTGGCGCAGCACGTTGGCTTTTATTAGGTTTATTTGTGAACCAGTGTCTAACATTAATTTTGCGATGTTCTTGAAGTGTTCGGAGCTGGCGTGGATGTTTGGTGCATGAACCGTCGGTTGGTACTGAATCATGCTAATTCGATGATGGCTGTAGTGGCTGTCGGACGCCCCTTTGATGTCTCGGTTTGGTTGGCGTCCTTGTTTGTCAAACCGTTGCTCTCGTTTCCCTGTTGCCTTTTTGCATCATTCTGTTTCTTTAGTTCACAACTGAACTTCATGTGTCCATTCTTCTTGCAATAATTGCAAACGATGTCGAATCTGTTAATGTTGTCTCTACTGGTGCTTGAGACTGAATTTCTTTGGCACGGCCCTGCCATTGTGTGTATGCCAATTATTCTGATTGTGCCAGCACTTTTTGGTTAAATGACCTGCCTTCCCGCACAAGCTGCAACATGCTCGTTGGGCAAGAGTTATGTTGGGCGCCGCAGTCCTGGTTCTAGTTTGAATTTGACTGCGTTCGGCATCCCGTTCATTTTGCTGATTTATCCGTATCAGTGCGCCATTGGCTTCTGTAATGATAGTGCAGTGTTCCATCCTTAGAGGTAATCTGTAGTCAGGTGGTAGACCGTTGGTACAACATTCCAGAGTCTCGTTATGTATTCTGCTTCTGTCTAATTTACTGAAGAATTCTCTCTGCACCTTTATTTTTTCTTCTATAATTGCTTGTCGCAGATCCTTTGTGCGACTAATATAGTCAAGTACGTGTTCGTCCGGTTTCTTATTTAGATTTGCGAGAGCTCCTCGATAATAATTGACTGTGCGGCTGGGCATGAAAGCTGTTTTTAGAATATCTTTTAATTTTTCCATGGTTGTTACTGTTTCGTCCTCGACGACAAGATACGCATGACTTTGTAGCTTCATTCTGATCAGTATAACTAAATTGGCTTCCGTCTTTGAACTTACTGGAGCTGGCAGCATTTCCAACGCTCTCTTACAGGCCCTTGTAACTTGTAACACCAATATATTGTATCCATTGAATTGTGGAATGGTGTCAACAATCTCTTTCAGCTTTATGTGAGGTGTAGGAGCCTGACGAAAATGATCAGCAGCAGGAGTTCGGCTTCTTTTTAGCTTCCGTTTAAGTAATTCTAATTCCATTCGTAATGAATCAATGTCGGCTAGCCCTATGGGTGTGCTTGCGCCGTGACGAACGACTGTCTCGGGTTTTTCGCTTGTGTCTAAAACCTGGAATCTTCGCAATGTTTCCAGCTCGTACCTTCGCGAGGTTTTGGTACTTCCATTCCTCTCGCTCAAAAAGCTGCTTCTTTTTCCGCGAGCTGCCGCTCGTATTCTTGGGCAGCTACAGCTGCTAATTCTTCCATTTATGTGGTGCGAGACATAGCAGAACAATATATTTTAAAGTTTTTTTGTACTTTTCTTCCCAATATCTTCAGTAAATCTCACCGCTGCCACAAAATTTTTTCTGTAAAATGTTACGTCTTGGTGCGCAGGATCACGATACAACGAGACCGTTTACGCCTTCTAAACGTTTGTCCTCCCTTTTTGGTCATGTCACATCCGTGGACCTAAATGTATTAAGTATTCTTATATCTAGGTTTCTTTTTTCTTGTATTCTGTTTTGTTCTTAAATATTCCCATAGTCGATAAGTTACTAACCTTACATATTATCATTACCATTATCGGCAATGTATCAGCGACCGCAAAATACCATGGTTGATAGTGTACCATGTTCAGTAATATACCATTGTCGGTAATGTACCATGGTTGGTAATATACCATGGCCGATAATATACTATGGTCGGTAGTGTACCATGATTGGTAATATACCATGGTCGGTAATATACCATAGTCGATAATATACCATGGTCGGTAATACACCATAGTCGGTAATATACCGTGGTCGATAGTATATCATGGTTGGTAATATACCGTGGTCGGACCCATACCATGATCGGTAACATACCATGACCGGTACTATACTATGGTTGGTAATATATCGTCATTACAGGCGATATATTTGTTATTAAAAAATTGTAATAGCACACTAAGTAAGAGATGAATACCGCATATACGATACTTAGTATGTTGTACCATTGCTCACGTATGCAGGCGGATCTATGTAACAATAGCGATATAAGTACTTCAGCTAGGTAGCAAAAATATTCTTCTAATATTCCTTTTATATTAATATTTTTTAAATTAATAATATTTTAATATGTTCTTTTAATATTCTTTCAATGTTCTTGAATATTCTTTTCTCACGGCAAAACTTGCCTATAAAGACCAAGGCCGCTGTCTTGAGCAAGCGAACGGTCGCGGCAGAGATAAGGCACGCGCGGAGATAAGGCACGCCTCGCGACCGCGGGACCGTTGATCGACATGGCCGTTGAGCAACGGACCGTGGGACAATGCAGCATCAGCACTTTCTAAATAGTATAAAACGGCCGCAGCGACCGGCAGAAGCGTCATTTAGATCCAGAATCTCAGTCAGTAAAGTTCGCTCTGTTGAGACTCGGACTTAGAATATTTCTGCTACTCGGACTTAGAATATTTTTGTCATTACAAATCAGAACTTAAAATAGTTTTGTTGGTACAAGTCAGGACATTACACTGTTTCTGAGCGTTCAAATTTAACCTACTATAGTAAGCATTTTGTATTATTGATCACTTTTCCTGATTTAAAACGGGTGTTCTAACATAGATACATACATATACATATATATACTCAGATATATATACGTTTTCTTCGTTTATTCTTGTATTCCGTTTGAATTATCAAGTAAATTCTGGCTTCTCTTGCGCCAGCCTTATCTTCAAACACAAAAGAGGTGCATCACAAGTGCACGCTTGTCATTTCCTTTTGTCCTGTAGACAAGAAATGTGCTCACGAGTGCACGCTTGTCACTTTCTTTCAAGATACAGGAGTAAGAGAAGTGCGACTCGATCGCACGCTTATTCTGTAGTTGTTTCCAGAAACCATACCATCCAGCAATTCAAGCCCGCCAGAAAAAACGTCGCACGCGTCGAGGGTGCAGAAACTATCAATTGAGAAATTTATTAAGGAGTTACGCGCGTGAGGGTTAATGCGATCCGTTGTCTTTAGAGACAACAAACACCCGTTCGACAACCACGGAAGGACGCGACGTAAACAGACTTTTGCGTTCAGCGAACACAGGAGAACGTTCCGCAACTCCGTGTCCACTCCGTGTATAACAAGCATAACAAACGTCGGGACTCACCGCATTCTTATTAGACCGAAGTGGAAATTAACACAAATCAGCTAACCAAGGGTGGTGTACCCGGCAACAATTTTGCTATCAGATTTGCGATTTAGAATATATATGGAGAAAAAACGAAAGGCATTGTATCCATTAAAAGAAATTAAAACTAAATACTCTTGCTACTTCAAATTTATTCTTGAGAATAATTAACATCATACACATTACTATACAGTAATTCCGTCAATAATTAAGTCAATAATTAAAATAACGGACGGTAAATAAAGTGGCAGTCGATAATACAGTCGCTAAATATAGTTAGCAATTAAATAACGATCGGTAGCTGTCAGCAACGGATTATCGGTCGTATGTATTAAGTGCGCAACTAAGTTCCCGCTGTTTGTTAATAAATGGTTCCAGCAGTAAGTGCTGGTCGATTTTGACATATCCAAAACGTCACGAGCCAAGCTTAGACATATGGTAAACAAACCGCTTTGACACGTTAGTGATTTTGTTTTGGCGTCATATACTTTTGGTTGTGTGAAAATGTCTGATTTTGTACCAAATAATCGTTATTTGCGGGAAGTGTTGATTTTCTTATTTCATTCGAAAAAAACGGCGGCTGAAGCGCATCGAGAGCTTCAAAAAGTTTACGGAGATGCTGCTCTAAGTGAAACAACGTGCCGTGATTGGTTCCGTTGCTTCAAAGACGGTGATTTCGATGTTGACGTCCGCGTGAAGGAAAGCCAAAAACTTTCGAAGACGCTGAATTGGAAGCATTGCTCGATGAAGATTTATGCCAAACGCAAGAACAGCTTGCTTCAGCATTAAAAGTTACCCGCCAAGTTATTTCCAAGCGATTGCATGCGCGAAAAACGGCCACAATACGAGCAGAGGCACGAAAAAGTGATTCTACTGCATGACAACGCTCGGCCTCATGTTGCCAAACCCGTTAAAACCTACCTATGGAAAAAGAACAAACCTTTTATGGACGGTCATAAGCAATACAGTGTCATCCCACATCGCTATTTTGAGAAAATTACGCTTTAAGAATAAAAATAAAAGATGTTTGTATATATTTCTTTTAAGATGTTTGTGTATTTTTGATATATAAAAACATTTAAGTTTTTAAAAATACAATTGAAAACCGTTCTTTGATAGGTTAAAGAAGCATATTACATAAATATGTCAATATTGTAGTTTTTGTGGGTTGACACTGTATTGCTTATTAGCGTTCATATGGACCAATAAAAGCTATAAAGGTTGAAGCACAGACTTTTGTATAACGCATAACGCATACGACATACGACAGTAAGGATGGAAATAAAAACCTCTGATTGGTTGATTGTCTTATGTCTTATGCGTTATGCGTTATGCAAAAGTCTGTGCTTCGGCCTTAATACACAAAATAACAGAGTGCATATGCATAGCATATAACTATATAAACCAATGAGCGTCTAGCATAATTTTATGTACATCAATATGGCGACTTAATGCTAGACGCTCATTGGTCTATATAGTTTTATGCTATGCATATGAACTCTATGTCATTTCGTGTATTCTTGCGCATACGCTCGAAGCTTACGGACCGGTTTCCACCATATATGTAATATATTGCTCCTATATTGCTCGTTTGGCTAGAAAGGTTCCGAAAATATCACAGTGCAAACGATATCGTTTTCTCACTCTGTTAGAAGAAATGTGCGTTCTGCGCATGCACTGAATCGTAGGAGTGGGGGGTCAGTTGAGATGCTATGGGGATGCGCAGAAACCATATTATAGCTGAAGCGAAGCTTATAACGTGGCAATAAAGTTAGAGAAATGTCTAATCAAAAAAGATGTTACTTGTGCAACCGCAAGCCGTCAAAAAAGAACATATTTCTGTACATGGATAAGTCTTATAAAAAATATATAAAAATGAGCATATAAATTTTTTACATTTTTTTACATTTTAAGTACACAAAATTAAGTTTACTTAATAACCAATAATAATTATTTGTACTGTAACTGTTGAAATAAATATATTTTTGTAAATCTTGTTTATTTTATTATATTGCATTGTATTATCTTAAAATAATTTCCTTAGAGTAAATTTTAAAATTAATATTACTCATACTAGTAATATTAATTACTAGTAATATTAATTACTAGTATATTTCTATATGTACATATAACTACATGTATATATTTATATTTATATCTATATCTTTCTAACAAGTTACACATCGTTAATTATAGTTTAACAAGTTTGCTTTCATAAGTTATGTGATTTATTCTTTAGTTGAAAATATGCGGCACTAACCAGCACTAAGGCTGCTTTTACACAGAGCGTAAGTTGCGTCAGCCGATCAAATCGTCTCAGAGTATTTGCGTATGATAGCTGAAACGAATTGATTGATTGACGCAAGTTACGCTCCATGTAAAAGCAGCCTAAGTCTTTTTGTAAGGTCTGCGCAGCCTACTCCTACCTCGAAATCTTGCGCATGCGCAGAACGGTCAATACGTCTATCGTCTGTCTTACTTCGTTGGCGGAAAAACCGCTCATGGGAATTATAAGAAACGAGTAATTAAGAGTATTACTTATATGGTTTTTCCTAGAGATCTGTACATAAAAGGTTTGTTCTCTTTCCACCTTTCAGGACTGTACTGGTTCTGAACTAGGATAAGAAAATGCACATAAGTTTGTTTTTTTCCATACACTGGCTGCACTAGTTCACAGTCTATGAGCTATAACACACAAAATGACATAGTTACATATGCGTAGCATAAAACTATATGGACCAAAGAGCGTCTAGCATTAAGTTGCCATATTGATTTACATAAAATCACGCTAGACGCTCATTGGTTTATATAGTTTTATGCTATGCATATGCACTCTATGTTATTTTGTGTATTATAGCCCTTATTGATCCATATGGACGCAACTAAGCAATACAGTGTCAACCCACAAAAACTAAAATATTGAGATATGTATGTAATATGCTTCTTTAACCTATCACAGAATGATTTTTATCCAGAAAATATACATATTTTTTACCGAATAAAATGTTATTTTTGGATGTAATAATTCTACAAAATAAGATTAACTTAACATAATACACATTTATTTTTATTTTTTCTTTATTTATTCAGAATATGCAATCACAAAAAATGGCGACAAAACAAAGTAAACCAAAGATACCTACAACATTTGTTGACCATAATAACTAACTACAATCAACACTTGACATTTTATATAAATAAATGTACATATATGATTACATCTACATACACCAAAAGATATGAAAAATTTTACAAAACCTTTCTAGGTAAGGAATATTGTAGGTTACCACAACGAAACAAAACGTAATAACCTTATTCTTACCAGAGTTGCAAACTCTGGCCGGCTAGCAACAAAAATACCGAAGTGGTAGGGGCACGCACTTAAGCGACAACTTATGGTGTGCGTGTCCCCATTACCTCGATGTTCTTGTTGCTAACCGGCCAGAGTTTGCAACTCTGATTCTTACTTTTCAACGCATTGTGTGTTATTCCTTCTCGTATTGTTGTTTTAATAAAAGTAATTAGCAATTTCTATGTCCCTAATATTTAATCTATATTTTTATGCCTGATATTTTCTCTATTGTGCTCAGGCCTTTAGGCTTTAACCTTTAGAGGACGGGGTTGGTCGATATTTCGACCACCCAACGAACACAAACTATTTGATAGTTTTAAGGTGAAATTGATGTGCTTAATAACAGAAAAATAGTAAAAAAAGTTTCAAATGTGTCCTTGACCTTGAAAATCATCATTTCAAGGTCAAATTTTTTATTTTGCTAGTAAGCTTCAAAATATGTATATACATGTTTTTTGATGCGCTGAGTATGAAAAAATAGTAAAAAAAAATCCTGAAGAGGTCTTTGACCTTGAAAATCATCATTTCAAGGTCAAATATATATTTTTTAGTATTTTAGCTTCAAAGAA
>NW_018020847.1:0-2956 GCF_002006095.1 Pseudomyrmex gracilis | reverse complement strand
ACTATTATTTTCATACTCAGCATATAAAAAAACATAGGTATATCAAGTAAAACGCTAAAATAAAACAAAAAAAAATTTTATATTGGCTTTTCCGTTAGGGACGGGGGTGGTCGAAATATCGACCACCTACCAGGTTGGGAACATGTACCGACTAATCCGATAAAATTATACATACATTTCGGGTAAATTAAAAGGTCGATTTGAACCAAAATTTTCCCGTCCTCTAAAGGTTAAGCAAAGCGTAGTCATTATCACCGTGGTCAATCGCAACGTGATCAAAAGTAAATCGGGAGCAATCGCAACGTGGGCAAAAGCAACTCGTGGGCAAAAGCAACTAGTGGGCAATCGCAACGTGGGCAATCGAGACGTAGGCAAAAGCAACTCGTGGGCAATCGGGACGTGGACAAAAGCAATTCGTGGACAATCGGGACGTAGGCAATTGCAACGTGGGCAATCGCAATGTGGGCAATCGGGACGTGGGCAATCGCAACGTGGGCAATCGGGACTGTGGGCAATCGGGACGTGGGCAAACGAGTCGGTCCCAAGTATGTGCGTGAAGGTCAATTTGATCCGTTGTCCTTAGAGACAACAAACGCCCGTTCGACAACCATGGAAAGACGCGACGTGAACAGACTTCCGCGTTTAGCGAACACAAGAGAACGTTCCGCAAGGTCCACTCCGTGTGTTAGACCAAGCATGACAAACGCATTATTATTAGACCAAGATGGAAATTAACAGACATCAGCAAGCCAAGGGTGGTGTACCCGGCAACAATCTCGTCATCAGATCCGCGATTTAGAATATATATGGAGAAAAGACGAAAGGCATTGTATCCAGTAAAAAAATTGAGAATAAATAATTTCGCTACTTCAAATATATTCTTGAGAATAATTATCACCATACACACTATTATACAGTAATTCCGTCAGTAAGTAAGTCGATAATTAAAATAACGGTCGGTAAATGAAGTGGCAGTCGGTGATACCGTCGGAAATTTAGTCGATAAAGTAACGATTGGTAAATAAAGTGGCAGTCAGTGATACCGTCGGTAATTGAGTCAATAAAGTAACGGTCGGTAAAGTAACGATCTATAACTGTCATTAACGGAGTATTGGTCGTATGTACAGGGTATTGCATTTACATACAGGTCATTACGATGGATTGCCTATTGTTCCACTGGCAGGCGCGCACGTCTGAGCAGCACTTCAGGTATTACTGATATGGTTAGGTTTTCCACTAAAATATTTTAACAAAATACTCAAAACTATGAATATGAAAAAAACAACATGATCAATATAAGTTGATTAATTAAAAGTGATAAATGAGTAAAAATAAATAAAACAAACTTTCTTTCTCAGAAGTTTGTAATATTTTTGTTTAGCGTTGAAATTTTTTTGACAGAAATTACAGATTTCAAAGAGACAATATTTAATTATATATGTTTTAACAAAGTCTTAGAGAGTAAGCAAAAATAGTATTTTTAACATTTTAAATTCTTTGATTTTTGCTATAATAAAAAAATAATAAAAATATCAAAACTAATGTTATTTTCTTAAATTAAAATGGTGAATAAAACTCCATGGACTTTTACAAAAGTTTTTGCAACGTTTAAATCAATAAAAAATTGCATCGAACATAAGTCTCTAGGGTTTACCGAGAGAATTAGAGTTAATTTAATTAATTACTTATTATTAAACACTTTATAATAAACAATTATATAAATATAATTAAAGATTTCCTAAGTTAAATTTCTTCTACTTACAAGGGAACTTCGCGAACCCGAAAATTCTGATTTTAATGAAACTTTGCACACATGTAAGGGAGGTCAATAGATGAGTATTGACATTTTGCGTTGCTGCTAAAAAACGGTTTTAAGGGATGAAATCACCTCTCATATGTAGAGCGGCTTTTCATTTTTCTCAATTTCTCTCGAAATTGATTAGAGATATTAAAAAATGGTTTATACAAAAATTTTATAGAAAGAAGTCCTCTATTTATTTATGTTAATAGAAGTTAAAAAATATAAGTTTAAAAAAAATTGTGTAACAAAATTATAAAAAACATTTTTTTTAACAATTCTATTAATGTAGGTAAATAGAGGTGTTTTTCCCATAAAACTTTTATATAAAACATTTTTTGATATCTTTAATAGTTTTCGAGATACATCGAGAAAAAAACGCAAAACCGTGTTATACATGATAAGTATTTCACTCTTTAGAATCGGTTTAAGGCCGCCACTGAAAATTTTTACATTTATGTAGTTATGTATACATGTGTACAAAATTTTATCGTAAGAACACCTCTATGTAATCGCACATTAATACATTTTTAAAATAAGTTGTTTGTAAAATTTTAATTTTAGCATCTTTTATATAAGGAACTATTTTTTATTATATATTACGATAAAGATAGTAATTTTTCAAATAAAGATGCTTTTCTTCTTTGAATATTTCAAGTCATGTTGCAGTGCAACGTGACTTGAGAGATCGTTGAGCATATTCATATTGCAGTCTTTATATTGCATATTATATATGTAATGTATCACGCACATATCACTCACTTCCATAAACACAGTGCGGAGTAGTCATGTACGTTATTCGTGAGAATAGTTTGCAATAATTTTCCATAATCAAAAGACTTTGACAAAAGGAAAATTTAAATAATTTTAACACACGAATTGAATGCCATATCTGAATTTTACTTTTCTGGCCTTATTGACTAACACATAAGATTTCAGTATAACATCTCGAAAATTTATTGTACGGTCTATTATTTTTTTTGATAACAGTAAACGATTTACATATACATTTAGTTCATAATCGCCAGCATATCACTTGGCTACGCTAATCAGCCACAGTATGACACGCTGACGTTCGTGTTGCACTCGACACTACATAATAAATAATGTAAATAAGATGATAAGACTCCGTATAAATAGGAAGTTTTTTGCTACGTA
>NW_018020846.1:157794-206210 GCF_002006095.1 Pseudomyrmex gracilis | reverse complement strand
GCTTGCCCTTGCGGACACCCCCAACAAGATATTGACCATATATTTTTTAAATGCCCTTTAAACAAAGACGCGTCCGATCGACTACAGATTGACTTGTTCCATAACGGGTTTAGTCCCCCCTTCAGTGTAACTGAAGTCGCCTTCTCAAGTAATGTACGTGCCATGCACGCACTCCTGGCTTTCGTTGCAGAAGCGCAAATTCCTATTTAAACATAACATTAGTACACATCTATTCCTGACAATACCACCACTCTTTAATCCTAAGTTCCCAGTGATCACGATTCAGAGTCTTATACGTGTCGCTAGTATTGCTCCGGAGCGTGTGCTCCGTATCTGGTAGTTTTTAAAGACCCTAGATCTGCGCAGTTGTCTGGGGTACTTTGTTACTCCAGTTGGAGAAATCAACCATTTAACCGTTTAACGGTGAACATACCAAGAAAATCACTATTCAAGCTTAGAATGGCGTATGGACTATCTTGAGTCGGTCCTTTGAGCCACATATGCACCAAACCAAACCAAACACGCAACATTGAAAGAAAGAGAAGAAACGTGCAAGACCAACAATTGTTGTTTTAGTGATGCGCGGGATCACTATCAATTTGGGCATAATGCGACATAGATCCATACGATGGTAACGACGACGACGACGACGACGACGACAACGACAACGACAACGACGGCGACGACGACGACGACGACGACGACGACGACGATAATGATGATAATGATGATGGTGATGAAACACTTCTGATGATAAAGCGATACTCGAGTTATCTGTCTGTCGCAGCAAATAATTGACAAATCAGCCAGAGCAAGATCGTGGCAATGACGTCGGTGTTCACTTCGTCGACACGTGCGTAAAAAAATTGATATCGAGGAATGACGGCCTATCTACTACGAAAACACATGACAAGTGTGTAAGCTATTGCAGGTGATGGCGGGAAATACATTGGGGGCGCACGTTTTTGTTGACAGAACGTAAAATTAATATTAGCTGACTCGCGTAATACCGTATGTATAATAACGTCTGCACAAAATTTTAAGTGCATCTCAATGTGTCCAAAGAGACACATTGACCAAGAAAAAGAATGCGTTTTATTTTATGTGCACGAGCATTTCTACTGAAAAGAACTAATTAATTTTATTAACACAAGTGTTTGAACAAAGCATACAAGAATCCGAATATGTCACACGTACAAAGAATTTTGTAAGATTGCTCCGTTTGCAAATTAACACAGTTTAACGACAATTAACTGAGCTTTTCTCCCATCCAACTGAGATAAAATGTATGAGAATGGTACAAATGACACAAGAGAGTTGAACACGACAGATATTACGGATTCTATTTTGTACACTATACTGATGAGCGATCTTTCGACAAGCATGGTGAATGCGATTTACAACGACAACGCGTCCTCTACAACGTACGTAGAAGTGTCACAGGCAAACGAGAGTAATCAGCGGTTGTGGAATCTCTCTAAGACCGCTGTAACGTCACTGTCCGAATCTACAGCAATAACACTTAATACTTCGAGAAGTACAACAATGTACACACCAACAGTAACAACAGAGTCCTTTGATGAATTTGGTCCGCCAGAAGGAGTAGAATATATTTTTGTGCCACTTGGTGTGGTGGTCTCGGTTATTATTCTATCTGCTGTGGTATGGGTAGTGATATCACTTTTGTCTGCATCTTGTGACGTTTTTCCTCCTGGCCTTGTTTTTGTTTTTTTGAATGCAGCTCTACAAAAACAGCGAAAAATACACAGCACATGTGACACATTATTTTAAACACAAGGATCTGTTTTGATATTTAGTTTCTAACACTTTCATTGTATTTTATAAAAGTATATGTCTATAGAAAATAATATCATGTTTATTTGTACTCGTATGTGTGTATAAGGCTCATTAGATCGTACAATATTTCAATAAACGTTTTTGTTTTTAGCAAAGCTTTGTATCCTGCTTTTTTGTTAGGCATAAATAAGGATTTCTTGATTTTTCTTAAATGTTTAATTGTCTTTGAAGGTACTAATTATATCCAGAAAGCGCAAATTGGAGCGACTGAGGCACAGACTTATGCCGATGTACAACTTCGATCCTGGAGAAGAGGAGCAAGATGATTGGGAGACCGAATTGTTGGACGAGTGCTATAGTACTCATCAGAGACGAGTGTGTAAGATTGTTTTCACTTGTAACGTGTGCAAGTGCTTTGAAAATAAGAGATATATTAATTTTACAGCAAGGATATCAATCGATGGATACTGAAGAAAATGCAGAGCTATTTGATGGTCATTAACAGCGCGTTTTTGCATGGCATTTGTAAATCAGTTTCACATTGTGCTATTATCATGGATTAAATATTTTTATTTATTGTAATTTTTCTCACATATACACTTGATACATCCAAAGTTTTCCAGAATAATGAACTTTGTGACTTTAGATGAAAACTTATTCTTTCTTACACAAATTCTCTCTTAAGAAAGACCAAAGTTGAATAAAAATAGTACTACAAACTAATTTATAATAATTTATTTTTGTTAGTTTATAATAATTTATTATATATTTATTCATAAATTTCAATATCTCTTCCAACTATTGCTTAAAGTCTAATACCAATTGGATTTTATTTCAACTCAATTTTTGTCAACTTGAGATTTAGTGTTTGCAATTTTTTAAGTAATTAATCACAATATGATGTGTGTGTGTGTGTGTGTATATATATGAGATGTATTCCTAACTTCTCTATACAATCAACTTTTCTTTGCAATAGAAAGTGTAATCGAGAAATATGAAGTATCTTTTATAATTTCATTATGTAAATTATACTGATGTTTTTTTGTATCTCTTTTACTTTGTTTTTTTTTTTTTACGCCTAATAGCTTTTTGCATGGAGAAACGCTAAAAATAAATTTTCCTATCCTATACACAAAAATCGATTTGCCGTCGTGCTGTTATACTTCACACATTCACAAAAATTAATAAAAACTTCCAAGAAAACAGAATTAATAAGAGTACTTTGAGTTTATTTACTTTAATACAAAGATGATATTCACACATATGCTTGCCTCAAAATCGACATTAATGTACACATTAAGAGTAATAAGAGAAGTGTATTAGTGTTATTAATTTAAAAAAAAGAAAATATTTTTTGCGTATATTACACATAACAGAAACTTGTTTTCACGTTTATCATTTTCTGTCACTTGTACAGTATACGGTACGATGTTTTTTGGCTTTATGAATCGCAACGTGTATGTAGGAGAAAAGGAGGTAGCAAATATGTGATAATAATACTTTATACTGTTTTTTTTTTTAAAAAAAAAAAAGTATCAAACTTCATATCTGATCTAAATTAAGAAAAAGTTTTGAGATCTTTATTAAGATACGTTAAAATGCAGTCTTTACTGTGAATAGTTTTTACTGTTAAAAAGTTACACTTAGCACGCGTGATAATTTTTTATTAGTTATTAAAAATATCGACACATAAACAAATATCTACTAAGATTTTTAACACAAACTTTTTTTCTCAAGTTCCTTGAATTTATCAGCATGTGGCAATGTACACCATGAACTAGAATTCCTTAATGAAACTCAAATAATAACACGGTGCCGACAATGTCCATTGCTTCGTCATTTGCTCCATTTCCAAAAATCACACCAGAAAGAAACATCAAAAACTGAATATAAAACGATTCGATTAAATCGATTTTGTTTAAACACTATCGAAAGATAAAATTAGCTGTGTTAGTTTCATCCTCTCCTATTACAACTTTAGATAATTCAATTTTCTTCCTCTTCCTCATCCTCTTCTTGTTCGTCTTCGTCTTCATTATTGATCTCGGGTTTCTCTTCTGCTTTTTTCGCCTGTCTACCTCGGCGTGGCGAACCTTTTGGTGCTCCTTGCTGTAAGTGATAATTTTCTCACATAATGTGACGCAGAAGTAAATTACGTTTAACTTACAATATTGTGTAAACTCTACATAAACTCTGAACTATGGTAAAATCTACAAAACAGTAACATATTTACAAATATCTAAGTGCTGTGTGTACCTTTTTCTTGTGAGATCCTTTAGGTCGACCTCTTCCTTTTTTAACAGGACCAGGTGGAGCATCATCCTCATTATCAGATTTGCGTACTGCGTTATTTTTTTCTGCTGCCGGTCTGCCTCTTTTTTTAGGTTCTTTTACGGCATTCTTGTCTGATTTAGCTGGCCTACCTCTCTTTTTCTTTTGTTCTTCTACGACAGGCGAATTGTCGTCCGACATATTTATTGTCCTGTTTCACTGGAAAACTAGAACAACGTCAATTCTCTCTTAATGTTTTCTTTTTTTCAGATTGTATCATCTCCAACAAGATAAACTACAAAGAAGAGCAGCCAATAAGAAAAATCCAAAGTTATCTGTGTATACTTGTGGATATAATGTGCAGCTAATTTGCGAAGACATCATATTACTTATATATAAATGTTCTCTATTAAAATACTAAAAAGTACATCCCTTACGCATAGATAATTCTGCAACTTTCAAAAACTAATGCCATATATCTAATTAAGAAAAATATAATAATTGTAAAAAAGATTTGTAGCTATATAGAAATATACATATATGTACATATACTTGTATATATACAAATACGCGTATCTTTTCAAAGATATTAATTCATTAATCTTTACATAACCACTGATTAAAAAAAAACAAAAAGGCTGCCGCGTTATTAGTGCAACGAGATTAGACGATTCTCGAATGTTCGAGTAAGATTATCGATCTTTCAATATTTTTCTAAGTCGCGCGCTTTGAAGAACATCGGAAATTGCATTTGTTTCAGCAAAGTAGAAATGCGCAAACGCGCTGCGAAAATCAGTACTATATTAATTACGCGCATTTACGAGAAGATAACGCAGTGCGTACGCATATAATTGAGCCATAAAACGGTCTCTGTCGACGCAATATAATCCACGGCAAATCGAAATTTAATTTATTCCTATTCCCGCAATAACTTCGTTGCGATTCCAAGAACTCGATCGTGAGAATCTGTTTTTTTCCGTCGGGAAATCTATCGGAATCGAATTGACGGCGACGCGAATACCCGTTGTTAAAGTTACGATCGTGCAAAAGCGACAACGGTTCGATGCCTCTCCAAAAGTTCCGCGCCCGCCATTTTCAAAATTTGCCAACGGTCGCTCCGAATTCCCAATTAGACGACTCGACGATCGTATGTACCGAAAACGCCGGTCTCCCACGACGAAATCATGCTCATTGCAAATGGCAATTTTTTCTCGAATTTTTCACGCACGCGGAATTGTCGGTTCGCGCGGTAACGCCGAGAAATCCGATGACAGGACTCGCACGTCGATCGTCGGCCGTCGGTGACGCCATGGGAGAGAGGCGCGAAACATGGCGTCGCGAGTTGTGTGACTACGCGGCGTCTCTCCGTATCAGAGTACAGCGCGTCGGACTTGCGACACCGATATCTCTGCAAGTAACGGCGCAGCGGAATCGTGTGACGGACGGAAAAATTCGTTGTGAACCCGACGAATTTTCCATCGCATTTTTACATCGCGGTCACGCGTGCTTACCGTCCAAATAAATTTATATCCGCATACGTATGATAAATTAATTGGGCGCGTAAAATACACGACGCGAGATACGTAAACGGCGGCGGCACCAAATACGCACTCCACTCACCTCACACGGCACGAAGGGAATTATTGCGTACGATACACTCTTATTCCGTGAGACAAAGGGTGATATCGCGTCCCTTTATGTCGCCGGTCGGTTGATTGGTCGGTCGGTTGGTTGGTTGCGCGCGTCGTGGCGTGGCGGTGGTCGGTGTGTATCTCGCGGTCACGTCGCGTCGCGTCGCGTCGCCGCGTCGTATCGTATCGTATCCGCGGGATGCTGGGGGGGCTCTGTTGCAAACGCACTCTCGCCGCTCGCGCGCACTTGCTTGTTTGCTTGCTCGCTCGCGTATTGTGGTGTGCACTCGGCACGCTTCTTCGACTCTCGCTCGCTTCACCGCCGTAACGCGTATATTAGTAGGCGCCGCTATGCTCCGCGCACTTTCCACAAACAAACACATACACGCACGCGTACACTCGCATGCAAACGCCCCGCCGACGCAGCCTCCACTTTTCTCGCGCGCTTACCTCGGTGGCTGACTGGTTGACTGGCTGGCTGGCCGACTGGCTGGCTAGCTAGCTAGCTAGCTGGCTGGCTGGTTGGCTGGTTGGCTGGCTAGCTGGCTGCCTGGAGGACTGGCTGGCTAGCTAGCTAGCTGGCTGGCTGGCTGGCTGGCTGGCTGGCTGGTTTGCTGGCTCGCGATCGCTTGTCATTTGGTGATATTTCGGTTTCGAGTAGGAAGAAGGGTTGTTCTTGCGCGTCGCGCGCGAAGCGAAATGAATGGAGAGGAGGCGGAATTGGCGGAATCGCGCTCGTTTAATCGAGTTGTTTTTCGACGCACGAAATTTTATGATTTTGCATACACGCTCGCACGCACACATAAAGCACATATATGTATTAGCTGACTTACCAGAAAAAACAGTGTATACACTGTACAGCAACTGACGACTGCTGACGACGATATACTACTGCGATACACCACAGTGATATACTGTGGCGCGATTCAAGTCGCGGGTTGCTGCGAGCCGGCTCGGGAACCTCTCCCCCACTGCCTGCGAAGCCGACGGCGACGAAGCGCGTTAACGAATTCCCGCCAAAAGATCGCCTCGCTGTACGTATCGCGCTATAGGTCGAAAAATTATCGTTCTGCTCGTGGGGGTCGTGCCGGATCGCGGCGAATCTCAGATGTGGCGGTACAAGATGCTTCTCGCCTCTTTTTTTTCTCTCTTTCTCACTGCAAGGAACAAGCGAACAGGATCTTTCGCAGGAATTTTATATGTGGAATTGGCGCGATCGGCGGCGATTCGACGCGCGCGCGCGCGCGAGCCGTTGCAATGAATGTAATAGTGAGTGGTTGTTACATATTATGTATATCTTTCTCGTATACTCTGTTGCAGTTTACATTCCAGAAAGGCCACGTTGATGTATCGATGGGTATCGCGCAATTTTGATAATTGATATAAGCGACATAAATTTTACTGTATTTGCTGTTTGTTAATAATGTCAATAAATGTACATAGAAGGGAATTAAACCTGTTTATATTAGCAGATATTATTAATATAGACTCTCATGTGTGTGTGTGTCGCTTTTATCAACGTGCATATGCACCTATCTATGTGTAAGCGATTATATACAAAAAAAGTCGTACATGCACGATGAATGTCGAATAGTTACGAGCCGGTTGTAACCGTCGGAGGACGTTGACCCTCCCAATCTCTAATTTACATGTGTTTTCAACAACTTGAATTTCGTCGATACGGTTGAAACAATTTTGACGAATCAATACAAAAGTCGCAGTTATTCGACTAGTGTCACGCATCAGAATTCATAACAAATTAAAAAAATTTTACGCATAAAAGAATTCTGTTACTTGAATGTGTACACATTAGTACATAGCATTATTTGTTTGAAAAGCGATATTGTTTTATTTTCTCTTTATATTCATTAGTTACAGTTTAATGAACAATTATCGATTCAGCTGGAAGTTCGTATTAAACATTTATTCATACTTAAATTTATGTTTTTACGCGGTAGGAAAAACGATATTCGAATATATTAATTTGTTCTTTCTGCAAGATTCTTGCGCTTTTGTATCTTTTTGTGAAAAAAGGAGTAAAGAATATGATATGAAGATTCAAAAAACATACTGCGCAAATACGAAGTGTATATATTTCATACTACATAAAATCAAGCAGATGGGTACATATAAGGAACATATGATACAAAAACGAAGAGGTATGGAGACCAAATAGATATGGCGTTTGATTGCAATGATAAACGCACATTGAAACGAAAACGATAGCACCGTTAAGGAAAATGATATAAACCGATTAAACTAGAAGAAACAAATTCTAAAGTGAAGCGCAATATGGATTTCTCGGTACATTAATTCTCATCTTTATACCTAGTATGATATAAATACGTGTGTGTGTGTGTGTACATATATGTATATACATACATATGTATTCTGTTTACACATACAGATGCAGGTACCGGTGCTGCATCGCAGGATGAAGACGGGTTACGCGCACTTTCTACACTTGTTTACATGTTTTATTTCTTTTTGTCCTGACAAAGCCAGTACATATGCCGCGTCTGGTTTTCTTTCGGAAAATACGTAGTACATTATGCAAATTAATATATCATGGATTAAATATCTTTATTCTTCGGTATGACTTCGGTATGACTAAAACACAAATTCAATTAAAAATACAGATTGTTTCTTTAAAGATTAATTAACGTCTTCCGCTGTTAATTATTCCTGGTTTGGTTTGGTGCAGTTGTGGCTCAGTGGATCATTTAAGCTAGTCCATACGCCATTCCGTGTCTCATAGTTTCTAGTTAGGAACGCAGCTCCAATAATAATTGTGTAGTGTTGTTAATTATTCCTCTTGAAAACATTCGAAAGCATTCGAAGACGAGCAAATCGATTAGAGGGCAGGCAAACTTGTAGTAGTTTACACATCAAGTTGCACAGATGGCGGTTATGCGCACCATGTGCACCAACATAATCTCGAAAAATTCCCTGGCAAACTCTTTTTTGTAGAAAGTTTTTACGCTTTTTGCACTTTAGAAATTTTTTATTTCAAAATAAAATAGGTATATATAATATAATTAAGCGTGAGAGAAGATAAAGAATATAGCCGAAAACAAAAAAATACATAAAGAGTCCAGGTAAATGTATCTCCGATATGTTGATCATGTCGATCGCGTTCAAGCGTGGCGGCCATTTTCCGACACTGTTTGTTGCATTTAGTTTTACGCCAAAGTAATATCGCTTGATATACGTATTTATTATTAATTTTTATTTCCCTCAAACGTGTCGCGATTGTCGCAAAATTGCGTATGGTGATAATGTTTCGTCGTGTATGATCAAAAATTCGGGAACAAACTGTTGTATAGTGATACGCGGCGGCGGTAGACGTGCGCGTAGCGCGACCGCAGCCAACTTCAGAGGCGTGTCATGTTTGCGGTCAACGCGTTGCTTCGTAATCGGAGTCGTCGAGTTTTGTTATCGAAAATCTATAAAAGATGCTGTCGTTAGGTCCGAAAAAAGACGGCGGACCCAATGCTAAGTTCTTCGAGTCACCGGAGGTTCTCACCCAGCTTGATGGCGTTAAACAGTGGCTTCTAAAGAATTGCAAGAAGGTACGTTCGTTTATACGAACATGGACCCGATGTCGAATGACTCGGAATTTCTGCGTGCGCGTGACTTTCGATATCTTTCGCTTTTAGCTTACGTGTTCGCAATTTTTTCGACAATCAGCGTCAACAAATCTGTCTTATAAGAATTTCGCGAAAATTTTTACGACGCATGATCACAGTCGGATTATTGGCCGCGAGGCAGAAATCAGCCCAATAACTCTCCGCAATTACTCCTTGTTTTAATTTACGTCATAATGTGAAATTAAATGTTCGTTCATTAACGCATATTACTCGCTATTTACGGACTGTATTGTGTAACAATTGCAAAAACGGGGAATGAGTGAAGAAAAATGAAATATACAACTTAATAGAGAAAGAAAAGTTCTGCAAGGAATAGTATGAGATGTTAACCTTTTATATTTGATATTGAGTGTTTTATGTTATTCTATTATTTTTTGTAGTATGTGCAAACAGATCCTCCTACTAACAAGAGTTTAGCTACATTGGTAGTACAACTTCTGCAATTCCAAGAAGACAATCTAGGCAAAAATGTGGCAAAACCACCTATGACTAAAATTCCAGTATGTAGTTTATTATATGAATAACAAAAGTTTATTGTTATAAAAGTGTTACATATATATATATATACACATATATATTTAAAAATCAATAATGTCGATCTATAAAATTCTTATTCTTTTTCTTTATAGATGAAATGTTTCTTGGACTTTAAACCTGGTGGTGGCTTGTGTCACATTTTGGCAACTGCTTATCGCTTTAAACAAGAACAAGGATGGCGGCGATTCGATTTTCCTAGTGGAAAAGTAAATTGTTTTATATTTTATATAGAAGGAAACTTTGAATAATTTTAAAATAATTAATATATTTGCACGCTGTTTAAAGTATCATAGAACTGCTTTAACTAATAAAAACTTATTTATTGTTCACAGTCAAGTTCACGCACAGATCGTACTCTTGATATGCTAATGTCAGCTGAACGAGCTTTACAGCAGAATAGATGTATGACTGTACCAAGTGTTTTTGTGAGACCAGATGTGGATAAAGCTACAGCTACACAAGTAAAGGAAGTAGTTAGAAAACATCAAGGCAACATTGTAGAGAAGGAGGCTGATGCTACACACATTATTTATCCTCTAGTGGATCCATTGGAAGAAGAATATGCTCGTCCTTGTATGAGACGTGAGAGATCAGTACTGATTCATTGGTACTATTTTCCAGACAGCTACGACTCGTGGATGACACTAGATCTTCCCTGGGATTATCCGGAAGGAAATCTCGCAAATACAAATTCAAGGCACTTTTTGCATTTGATATATTTTCCTATTTATTAAGCAAATTTGTGTTTTATGTGAGTGTATATTAAAAAGATTTTGTGAATTTTTTTTTCAGATCAGTATACAGAGTATCAGTTACTTGGGCGTTAGACTTGGATCAGTATAACGAGTGGATGAACGAAGAAGATTACGAAGTAGACGAGAGTGGCCAAAAAAGAGTGCATAAATACAGACTCTCGGTGGAAGATTTAATGGCGCAACCTCCCCATCCACCGCCTGTAAAGAAACCCAAAAGGAAACGATCCCCCAGTCCACCACCAAAACTCGGCAAGCGTAAGAGGTAAACAGAAACTCTCTTGATTACAAAATTCAAATTTTATTTTATTTTATTTTATTTTTTTAATAAAAATAAACTAATTGGCTCTCAGAATATAAATCAAAAGTAACGGGTTTCTAAAAATCAGTCTAATTTATTTTGTTTTCGTATATTATCACTTTTAGTAGCAGAGCACCGTCGGGTATTCAGAGTGCTTCGTCTGCATCATCGGCGACGACTCCGAAGAAATCACGCGGCGGTGAAGAAGAAGAAGATCTGACACAAGGAATGGAGGATCCACCGTCCGAACCTCGCATTATCGAAGTGGTCGCTACACCCACAAATCCACCAATCACAGGTCAAGGTAACGCAACAACAGGAAATTCCACTTTAACTGCTACTGGCAGCAAAAAGCAAGACAGCGAGCTTCAACCTCTTAAATCCGGCAATTTAACAGATCTCGATGAACAATTGGAAGGTACGAGATGAATAAATCTTTCTGAATAAATAATGAAATATAATGTTTCAAGATATGTGACAATTTAATGAACTCTAAAAAAAAAAGTTCATTAACGTTTTGCAGGAGACAAAGGAAGTTCTCAGGGCGGCCAAGACAGAGAAGAGAGAGATACCAGTAAAGAGAGAGGTGAAGGCGGTAAAGGCGACGAGCCGGAAGACAACGTGACTGAGCAAACACATCATATTGTCGTTCCTAGCTACTCCGCTTGGTTCGATTACAACTCAATTCACACTATTGAGAAGAGAGCTCTGTCGGAATTTTTTAATGGCAAAAATAAGTCCAAGACACCGGAGATTTATCTCGCTTATAGGAACTTTATGATCGACACTTATCGACTGAATCCGACGGAATATATTACATCGACCGCTTGCAGACGGAATTTAGCTGGGGATGTGTGCGCGATTATGCGCGTGCACGCCTTCCTTGAACAATGGGGACTTATTAATTATCAGGTAGATGCGGAATCTAGACCGACGCCTATGGGACCTCCGCCAACATCACATTTCCATGTTTTGTCCGACACACCGTCTGGTTTGGCACCCGTTAATCCGAATCCGCCGAAGACGCCGCAGCCATCTGCCGCGAAGATGCTACTCGACTTGGAAAAGAAATCCACAAATACGACGGGTGCTCTGGGCACAGAAGAAAAGGTTTCGGCTGGAGCGATGGCAAACTTCGGTCTAAAAATCGATCAATATTCGAGAAAACCGGCGGTGCTGAAGAACAAGCAGGCAGCTGGTGCTACACGAGACTGGACAGAACAGGAGACACTTTTGTTGTTGGAAGGATTGGAACTGCACAAAGACGACTGGAACAAAGTGTGTGAACACGTAGGCTCGAGAACTCAAGACGAATGTATCTTGCACTTTTTACGATTACCCATTGAGGATCCGTATCTAGAAGAAGGTGGACCTGAAGGATTAGGACCATTAGCTTATCAACCGGTACCTTTCTCAAAAGCGGGCAATCCCGTTATGAGTACAGTTGCTTTTCTCGCATCTGTTGTGGATCCTAGAGTAGCAGCTAGCGCGGCAAAGGCTGCCATGGAAGAATTTGCCGCGATAAAGGATCAAGTGCCAGCTGCATTGTTGGATCAGCATCTGAGAAATGTACAAGCCAGCGCTAATTCGGATGGTAATTTCTTACTTTAAACTTACATTATAGTGATTTACTATACTAGCGAGAATTTTAATTGATAAATAATATGTCTGTTATTTTTTTTATTATGTTACAGGTAAATTTGATCCGGCGGCTGGACTAGCGCAATCAGGCATCGCCGGTACAGGACCACCTGAGCCACCGGATGACACCGCAACTTCTGCTGCAACAACTCCTTCCGTACCAGCAGGCGTCGCTAATTCCCCTCATTCGGCAGCGCCAACTCCTGATGGGAAGAAAGATGAGCAAGAAAAATCTAAAGATGCAATGGATGTTGAACCATCTCAAGTAGATGTCACGAAGAAAGAGGACGAATCGAAGGAAACCGAAGAAGACGCGAAGTCTACCGATCCAGAAGCTGCAGAAGCAAAAGAGAAGAAAGACAAGGTAAACTGCAATCCATAAATCAATTCACGGAAACAGTAAATTTCTGTATTTTAGTGAGTTTAAATTTGACTTGTGATTTGTGTTACAGGTCGTGAGAGATGCTCAGCTTCAATCTGCGGCTGCAGCGGCGTTGGCGGCTGCTGCCGTAAAAGCCAAGCATTTGGCAGCGGTTGAAGAACGCAAGATCAAGTCATTGGTCGCGCTCTTAGTGGAAACGCAAATGAAGAAACTGGAGATTAAACTACGACACTTTGAAGAATTAGAAACGACAATGGAACGAGAGCGTGAAGGTCTCGAGTATCAGCGGCAACAGCTCATCACTGAGCGTCAACAGTTCCACCTCGAGCAGCTAAAAGCGGCTGAGTTTAGGGCGCGACAGCAAGCTCATCAGCGGCTGGCTCAAGAGCAACAACAGCAACAGCAGCAGCAGCAGCAGCAGCAACAACAACAGCAACAAAATCAGCAGCATCCACCTTGGCAACCCCCGAACGCTCAGCAGCAACAACAACCACCGAGTCCTCAAGCTCAGCAACAACCACCACCGCACACACCACCGCAACAGACATAATTTTTTCGTGAGTTTGAATCTTGTTGATAATTGATTACACGCAATAAACGTGTAGGAGCACGCTGCTGCGATTGCGCACTTTTTGTATCGACGCATTATTTAATTTCTACATGATAATTTTCATCCTTTTCTTGTTTATCGTTCTTTAATTATGTTGTCTTCAACTTTTATACTATCACACGAACGACTTTACATATTTTAAAAATGCCATGAGATAGAAATAAATCTATAAGTGGTTTTTTTTTATTTGTCACTTTTATTTTGTTGTTCATACACATATATATTGAATCAATTTTCTTCGTATACATTGCTTATGTACATATATACGCGAAAAAAAACAATTTATGTCGAATTTTATATGCTGTATTACTGTTTTTAGTGTGTGTATATTGTAAATATTAAAAAAATAATATAGGATATACACACATTGCGAATATATATATACGACGTACATATAGTATTGTACACTATTATTAAATTTAATAATGACACTAAAATCTAATCTACAAAGCCCCGTTGTCTATCAATTCCAACACTAAATCAGTCATAAGTCGGGCGCACTCGGCGCCACCGGGTGGCGGGGCTCCCGCTGGGTTGTGTTTTTCCTCGCTAGTTTCCGCGCTGTTAGTTTCGTACAAATTTGGCGCTTCGTGACTGGCGCACGTGCTGATTGGTAATATGTCCAACGCTAATCCCAATCCGAAACGTCCGCATCTTCGCATTTCTTCGTTTAGTCTATAAGTATCAAATAAAAGTTCACTGTGTGCTAAGCAATCTTTAAGAAATATTTATTTAAAAAATTAAACAGTAAATTTTATACAAACGTGTAAGTAGCAAATTAAAACTGTAGCCATTTGATGCATACATTGAAGTTCTTACTATTTTTACTTACAATTTCCACATCACAGATGGATCTCTTGGCAGCTGGTCTCGATTCAGGACACGTAGAGAGGATATCAGATGGGAATGGTAGTGCTGGAGAAGCTGTGTCATATAAGCTCGTCTAACAATACCACTCGTGCAGCAATAGAGCAAGTTCGCAAGATCAAGAGCAAGGGAACCGACTCGCGTCAGTTGGAAGTCAACTAAATAAACGGCCTGCAGAAAAGCACAATATTAAAAAAAAAAGAAAGAAAATCAATTTGCAATAAGATATATCTCGCACTCGTGCCAGCTGATATTGTCAGTCTCGAATATATACGTGTGGGTGTGTGTGTACGTGTGTGTGTGTGGCGCGCGTGAATATAGATCATACAATGCGTAATAAATATTCCTATATTGTGATTTAAATTCGCAATTTTTTATAATTTAAAACACTGAACAATTAACATTAAATGCGAGTGGAATATATATAATTTTCTTGATATTATATATACATATATATATATGTTTTCTTAGTCTTTTTTCTTCTATATTTTTATTTTTATTTCTTAGTCTTTTTTTTCTTCTATACTATATAATTCTATATTATAAATAATCTTCTATATTATATATAATTTTATGTTATGATATTTTCTGGAAATTTCATAAACGGCGAAACTTCCTTAATCAATTGCAATTGTATATAATACAGGAATCTTTAATTGCGACCAGGTCTAGATAAGAGAGTGAACTTTGCTGAACTAGAAATCTTTTTTAATAAGAGACCATAAATGTGGAGAAAAACATTTGAATCATATATAAAGAGAATCTTATAAATTTATATAATAAAACTGTATTGAACTAATGAGTCTTTGTGTATCTCGTTATTTCGCACACAAAGTAAAGATCTATAAATTTCCCGATGATAATCTCTCACTGAACATAAAAGTTTTTATTGTAAATATGTCAAACATGTTGTGTGTGTGTGTGCGCGCGCGCGCGCGCACTTTCTTATTTACATTTTTCTTACAAAATAAGAGTTTCACCTCTGTATCTGAGCTTGATTCATCTCGAAAGAGAATATTGTTGGTCCAGCAATCGCCGTGACAGAATACAGTGAGAGATCCTTGCGCGGAGACGAGCTCGCTCATGGTACGAAAAAACACATTTTCGTTCAAGAAGTCTTGCAATTTTGTCATGATCTCCTTTCTTTTGTCATCCATATGCGAGGGAAGCGCTTCAGACACCATTCTGATAGCATTATTCGCGGCTACGCGATAATACTGCCGATACCAATCTTCATTATCTCGGCGAAATAACGTTTCTTGTATACCTTGTTCCGGATTTGTTAATTTTGCAAACTCTTCCGGTCTTCAAAAAATTAACATTTTGTATTAAAACCGGGAGATGAAGGCAAAAAAAAAAAACAAAACTATCTTACGCAACAAGATAACAGTCCTAGTTGTTTTTAAAATTTTATTATACTTTATTATTATTAGCACAACTTTATTTTGTAACAATTATTCTATCATTCAGAAAATCTAATTAATCAGTCTCAAATTATTTCTTAGCTTATCATTAATATTTAGTTACCAAACGCACCTACCTTGTCTCTTTTAGTGTTAAGCTAAGCGCGTGAAAGCCGGCTAGAGCCTTCAGCACGTGCTTCAAATTTTCCACTTCCAATCCTTTTCGTCTATCTGCCATCTTAAAGTTTCTCTCTCGCAGATCTTCCATTGCAATCAGATTAGCTCTAGCGGCATATATTTTTGGCACTCCACTGAACACCTTTCTATCCTTCGTCTGCAGTCTATTGAGTGCGGGCCACACGTGCTTGTAAAACGTGACTTCATTTCTGAATAACAATTCGCTCTTGAATGCCTCACGACGTTTCTTGGACTCGGGTAAAATCTTATATATGATAGCGCATTCATAATTGGTCCATCCAATAAGCAACGCGTCTTTCTTTAAGAGTTTGCGCCCTTTTGCCCTAACTCGATACAACATCGAAGTGTAATTGTCACCTCTTCCCGATCCTGGCTCCTCTTCCAAACTATCAATCTCAACATCAGACTCGTCTTCGGCAATTAATTTACGTACGTCATCAAGCGTGAGTCTGTTGCCGCTGCTATTCATAATTCTTGCGCACAACGAAAGAAGTTTTCGCTGAAAACTCTGATCTCTCTATGACAATGATCCTGATGATATCTTCACAATATTTTCGATTAGAACCGATTTTAACATTCTACACTTTACGATAGACCAGAGAGTTGTGCTGTCTGACGCAGGAAATGGGTATTTGAACAGCCAGAACATTGGAGGGCTCCTCTACCGCCTCCCACTGTTATCAACTTAATTAATTAATGATTTGTGCCCCTAACTCCAAGAGACAAGGACATTGATACATGTCAATCATATGCACCCGTATCGTTTAGATTCCCTGCTTGATACTTCAAAGTGCGGCACGGGTTCGCGCAATACAGAATAATGATAATGTCGAAGAGGGAGAGATTCTTCTGTCTCTCTCTCTCTCTCTCTTGATTAATAAATTTTTTTTCGAGCGATTTACTTATCGGGATTTTGTGTACAAAAAAATAATAAATATTTTTATATAGTGTTTCTGTGTTCGCATTGAGTGACAATGTATCAACTAAGAACAATAAGTGAAAAGTGATGTATTGTTTACATAGATATATGTATATATAATATTATACGTATATGTATAAATATATGTATACATGTATATTTCTACTCTATTATTACAGTTTTTAAGAAAGTAACAATATCCGGGACCAAATATATACAATTTCGATAAAAAACTAATTTTCATCAAAGGCCTGCAATTTGAAAACATCACCTACTAAGCTAGTTAATATATTTTCCTGAGACGAGGTGAGCGGTACAGTTTTATGCAGCTTCTTAGCCATTTCCCCAGCTCCTTCTAAACTGCAAGACGTCACGTATTCCAAAAGAGTCTAAAAATAGATACAGCGATGGTAAAAAATTAATATGTATATAAAGAAAAACAAATTAATTTATATATATATATATATATATATATATATATATATTTATATACACATCTAAAGCACATGAAAAATATACACTTACAAAAATCGCCGGCACATGCGCTTGCGCCAAACACAGTTCAAATATTTCGTTTATATGTTCTTTTGTGATGACACCGACTATTAAATGTGGCGAACTATTTAATGTCGATATAACTTCTACTGCCTTGTCAAAGTAATCCCCACGTAGAAGCAGTATTATGATATTACCTGCCACTGTATTGGATATATGTTCTAGTTTTCCAGAAGTTTGATCCTGAAAAAAAAGGTTTAGAAATTTCAAAAAAATAGTTTTATATCTCAAAGATTAATATCGTTAAGAAAACCAATTACTTGTACGTGATCCCAGATAATAACTGCGTACTCCGCAAACTGTGCGTTCAATGGAGAATTAGGCTCAGGTTTACAATGCACTTTCATCAAGTACACTAAATTCTCCAGTAAGCCTTCCTTGTCCAGATAATCGAACATGAGTATGTGTGACCAGAGTTTTGGTACATACTGCGTGGCAGTTTGCCCGGGATGTAATTGAAGAGCTTCCAATATAGTCTTTATCACATATGGTTCCGGTACGGTTACGTGCGGTACGAGTTTGCTGTAGAGTTTAAAAAATGTTTCGAAATCCTCTGTTGCCAAAATTAATTCTAAATACGATCGATAATAAACATTTTCCTGAAATAAAAAAATAGTAATTATACGTGTAATTTAAATTTAATTTGGAGAAAACATTTTAAAGAAAACAAGTGTTTTCCTATATTTTAATACGACATCAACAATTTCTACGTCACATTGTTCAGAGTAATATTTAATTGGGATAATATAAAAAATCTTAAAAAGTTAAAAAATACTAACTTTCATACTATCGCCAATGAATTTATAGTTTTCACCGATGAGAAGAAGCTCGTTCAACATTTCACCCGCTTCACGTTTGCAGTATTTCTTTGATGCCATATCCATCGCAGTAACAAAGAAATTGAAGTCTCTCTGATCTTGGATGATAAGAGTTTCCTCTTTCAAAAATTGTAAGATTTTGATAAAAGTCTTGTACGCCGCGTCACCTGTCGCAACAAATCAGCTCATGAGATCGATATGCAAAATCTTTGCAAAACAAGAGAGACAATATACTATATAAATTACCGAATTTTTGTAAAACTCGCAGTACATAATAATATGTAGTTAACGTTGGTTTCAGGTTAAATTTCGCGATATCAGCGAATACGTTGCACGTTAAGTCGAGAGCTGCGCGTTTATTTTTCAGAATAGACGCCGTGTTAAGGACAGCGTTGAAAGTATGTATATTTGGTATGATTCCGTTCCTAGCCATTGCTGTGTATATATTCTTTATCAACGTCTTTGATTGGTCATCTGCCTCTTTCAACTGTGATGTCATTGACATTACAGCATTATAGGCCTCGACAGATAAAGGTATGTTATTTTCTTGACATTCTGTATACAAGTACCAAGCTTTCTCCACCTGGAATAAAAACATATTAAATCTTTTTCTGTCCATTGCGTAAATTATATGTAAGTTTTAACTAAATTGTGCTTAAAAGACATCGAATAAAAATATTAGATATTGTACATTGTGATACTTGGTCAAACCACGTATCATAATATCATACGCAGCAGCTGCTACTGCAGATTCTTGTTTTTTCAAGAACTCGAACAACGTATCGATGTGTGGGCGGTTTCTGCAAATTGAAAAATACACGTTAGTTAGAGTCAAATACAACAAAAACATTTATTAAACACAGAGAGAGATAGCGTATTTACAATAGACTTACATCCATACGGTTTTGTTACGTGTTTGATCTATCTGAAACCAACGAGACTCCAATAACTCGGTGCTGATAGGTTCAGTATTATTATAAAAGCACAGCAATTCCAAAAGAGCCTGCTTTGCTGATACTGACACTTCACCTTTTAACAAATCATATATCAGAACAGCATTGGGAACATGACCATTTGATATTTCATACAATAATGTTTCCTCTGTTACTTTATTCTCTTCTGTGTAAATGGAAGGTGGCTCAAATGCCTGCAAATATGTGATTTTACACTACAGTACAACTTGGTATACTTATTGATAATTGAAAAAAATATAAAATATATTATATTCTATATCACCTTAATTGAAGGCTCTGCTACTTTATGTTGAAACAAATCACTATGTTCCTGACGAATCCACATTGCTGCTTTCTTTCCTGATTCCTTTGCTAAAGCAAACACACGAATTTGCCCTCTTGACCGAGGTGTCAAGTAAGGATCATCATGATATTTATAATGGGGTGCTGTATAGTCTCTAGATATCGTACTTTCAAGAGCCTATGCATTTATCAACTTACATTTTATAATTCATAAAAATTACTCTTTTTATATAGAATATTAAAAAAAAACAAACAAAAGTCTACCTTTAAAATATCCGTCGGACCACGTTCTATTCTATTTGGAATATGAACATCTGAAGATATGGACGACGTTGCAGTTGACTGCAACCGTATTATAAAATCTTGACATAATTTTCTGTTAACGTTTAAAACATAGATATCAGCGATTTATAGGTTTTATATATAAGAATATTAGAACAGGTTTTTAAAATTAACAAAGTTGCTAAGTTTATTTTGCAAACATTCTGAAATCATTTCGTAAATAACAAATAAATCGTGTAAATTTCATTATAACATCGAATACAACAGCCAAGTAAAAATTATGATTCGTTGATTTTCTTCAATTAATTTATATGTACGAATTGTTACATACCCACGTGAAAATCTCGCCAAAGAGTTCATTATGTAAATCTTTAAGAAAAATGATCTCTATCTTAATTTTTTTCCTCTTTTTAACCTCCTTAAAGCGCCGAGTTTAAAGGAGGCGTTTGTAGATTAGGCTAGGCTAGGGTTAGACTACGTAGACTGGATCAGGTTAGAATTGAACGCGCGGCATCTCAAGAATCACACACATACACACGCACACGTGTCACGTACCGTGCGTGTGCGCGATGTGCCGTTGTGTCCGTACAAGATGGACTCATAAGTAACGATTCAACGAGTATGTGAAATGAAGTGTTGGGTGCGATAAAATTCGTGGTGGCGAACGCGGGAAACCGATACGTCATATGACTCGTTGTTAGATTCCACAGTGCAAGAAAGCGAATAAGGATTGTGATAGTTGAGAAAAAAAAAGAAAGAGCATGCCGCAGTTTCATAAAGTCGAAATCAACAGGACGGAATGGGAGGTACCGGAGCGATATCAGTTACTGACTCCTGTGGGCTCGGGTGCTTACGGTCAGGTCTGGTGAGTGACAAATATGACTATGATAATAACATATAATTAACATATTAGCGATGTCACTTATCGTGGAAAGACAAACGATCTCGGTAATTTTGTTTGTATAAGAACTGTTGACCGATTCGCACTATCTAGGTATAACATGTGACTGTTGGAAGATTAGAATTAACGAAAAAGCGGTAAAACAAAACGCTTTTCTTGTTTTTCGAGCAATTGTTAAAACGTCTTTTTGCATTTCCTTATTATTCGATTTGTCGCCTAACAAGTGACAGTGCAGTCGATGAACAATTTTACACAAATTGATAAAACAAGATAATTGAGATGGTATTTTTCATGAACTGCTCGCAACCTTGACATTTACGGTATTTCTAGCGCGAAAATTGTTGTCGCGCGATTATTCTCCGTCGTAGAAAAAAATCTTTGACTATAATTAATGCAAGAGGACACATGAATTCCGAGGGCTTGCGCATGCGTCAAACATGAGAAATTTGCATTTCCGCGAAAATAGAATGCATAACTATATTGTCGCAAAGTGAATAAATATAATACGTAGTCTTTTCCTACTGTATATAAATCAAATGAGATTTATCTGAAATATAATTAATAATTAACAACGCATAGAAAAAGATTTTAAAGTTTGTAATACTTATAAGTGGCAAATTGTAATATAGAAAAATACACACAATTTAAATATCTTATTATCAAGAGAGATTATGTATCTTGCATTTAAGTTCGGCTCTTGACACGACCAGTGGGCAAAAAGTAGCTATTAAAAAGCTAGCTAGACCATTTCAATCAGCTGTGCATGCAAAACGCACTTATAGAGAGTTGCGTATGTTAAAACATATGAATCATGAAAACGTGAGTAAATGCGATTATATTTTAATTATTTTATACACATTTCTAACCAATTTTAAAAATATATATTAATTTCTTACATACAGGTAATAGGATTATTAGATGTATTCCATCCATCTTCATCATTGGAAGATTTTCAACAAGTGTAAGTATCCCATGCTTGGCACATATGTGAGAGATCAAAGTTTTATTTTGTTACTATGTATACATGATGGTACTAAAAAATATATAGCACTTACTAAGAGATATGATAGTTACTTAAAAGTATAATCTGTGTTTAAAATATACACATATATGTTTTAAACACAGATATCTAGTCACACATCTAATGGGAGCTGATTTAAACAATATTGTGAGAACTCAAAAACTATCAGATGATCATGTGCAATTTCTTGTGTATCAAATTCTTCGTGGCTTGAAGTATATCCATTCTGCTGGAATAATACATAGGGTATGTAAAAATACTTGTATATTTATAAGAAAAAGATGCAAAGGTCAGTTTCCCACATTTAATTAATTAATTAATAGGATTTAAAGCCATCCAACATAGCTGTTAATGAAGATTGTGAATTGAAGATACTGGACTTTGGTTTGGCCAGGCCTACAGAAAATGAAATGACTGGATATGTTGCCACAAGATGGTACAGGGCACCCGAAATCATGCTTAATTGGATGCATTACAACCAAACAGGTTAAGAATTGTATTTTAAAACAATTGGTAGGAGAATATATAATCTTATCTGAGTTCTACTTTTTAGATAAAAAATTCTTTAATGCATAATGGTGCAATATAATTGTGTATTTTTAGTTGACATTTGGTCAGTAGGATGCATTATGGCAGAGTTGTTAACTGGAAGAACACTATTCCCTGGAACAGATCGTATCCTTTACATCAGTAGACAAATATTTGTTGCATCACTACTAATTCCCAAAATTGCTTTGCTTATTTTTTAATATTTCTCTCTTATTAATTGTACAATATATGTATGTATTTTGTTTTTGTAGCAAGAAAACCATTAATATTAGATCCTTGAATATTTCCGTTTGTTTCAATTATTTAAGTATAATGTCTTTTTAATGAATATGCTTTTTGCTAAGGATCTGCAACTAATATATACGTTGCGCTCTATTGTTAAAACTAATTATGCGGCATATTTTTTCTCAACACGTTTTATAGAGAGCCAGCTGCTTAAACTACTTTATTACATAACTTAAAAGTTGTCTGCAAATTGGACACGAGAAAATATAACGGAGACTCACTGTGTATTGTAAAAAATGACACATTTAGAATGTACAGCATATTGCTTTTAGAAGTAGTAAAGAAAAAAATAATAAAAAGGGAATATTTAGCATTCTTGAAGAGAACTATAGTGGAGCCTTAGCAAGAGCAAACACAGATATTCATCAACTAAACTTGATTATGGAAATTTTGGGTACTCCACGAGACGAGTTCATGAAAAAAATATCCTCGGAATCGGTAAGTTAGCCTGCTCGCTTGCATCATCAATTAATGCATGATGTGCATGAAATTTTGTCATATAGAATTTTATGCTTAATACTTTTCTTCCTTTCATTGAAGCAGAAATATACATATAACATTTAAATATTATTACATCTTGGCAAAATCGAAATTAAAGTTTAAGTGTGATATTAACAGAAAATCGCAGCAACAAATCTGTATTTTTTTTATAATAAATTTTAAGAGATTATATTTTTACGCGTAATAATACAGATTAAAAATAATACACGTAATAATTATACTACGTTACTTAGAGTGTTCTATGTTCGCAGGAAGTTATACGGATATAGAATACTCTAGCTCTCAGGTAACAATATATCTAAAAACACTAAACTGAAAAACGTTGATTAAAAAAAAACACCCAAATAAAATTTAGATTTAGACTTTTTAATAACACTGTTTGATTTTGAATTATTTTTGCACATATATCTGGGTTTTTTAGATTAGTTCACTATTTTGTGAGAAATGTAGCTTGTTGTAAATGCAATGATAATATATGGGAATGGTCTAATTTACTTAATATTAAAGATAATTCCTACTATTGTGTTATATTATCATACGCAAGTAGTTGTCACATATAATTAATATTGCTTTTTAAATATACCTTAACCATAGACAGACATTGATCACCTAACACGAGTGTTAGTACTCTGTGGTACTCCCACAGAAGAAACATTAAGCAAAATTACTAGCCAAGAGGTAAAGTTGTTATTTTTTTATGTAAATTTTTATACAAAAGTTGGAGAATATATTAAATTATTAAGAAAATATCTATGCAATTACGTAAAAATTATTGTATGTGTGTGTGTGTGTGCGCACGCGCACGGTGTAGAAACTTTTTCTAGAAGATTGTAATTTTACACGCGTATAATTTAATTAACTGAAGATAAATACTTCATGCTTGTGTGTGTAATGCAATAAAATTTAATTGTAGAATTTTTTTTTGTTATTAAGTAATTATGATAATGTTCTTATGTTTACATTTTTATAAAGATATAACTATAAAAAGATAACAAAGCGTACACAAACTGCAACATGTAGAATAAATTCCATAGAAAAGTTTACAGAAATTTTACTTTATCTAAAATAATGAAAATATTATACATATATATAATTTATTTATTTAAATTTTATAAAGTGTAACAATATTTCAGTACAATTGGCTCTTGTTATTACAGGCTAGAAATTATATCCAAAGTTTACCACCATTAAAAAAGAAGAATTTCAAAGATGTGTTTCGTGGTGCTAATCCTCTAGGTAAATGAATAATGCTTTCTTGAACATCATGTATATGTATAAAAAAAGCAATAACTAAAATTATTTTTACTTATTTAGCTATTGATTTATTGGAATTGATGTTGGAGTTGGACGCAGAGAAAAGAATTACAGCGGAACAAGCTTTAGCGCATCCGTATCTATCGCAATATGCGGATCCGACTGACGAACCTGTTTCTTTACCTTATGATCAGAGTTTCGAGGATATGGACTTGCCAGTAGAGAAGTGGAAGGGTAACGTTTTGTTTTGTAAAACAATGAAAAAAGTTTTTTTTTTTTCATATTTTGAATAATGGATATTTTTTCTCGCAGAACTTGTGTATCATGAAGTTGTAAACTTCGTTCCACAGCAACTACCTACCTTGTCTTCGACAATTGAAACAACTTCAGATATGTAAAGATATAATTATTTTTAAGCTGAGAGTAATGTAGATTTTAAACACACAATAAGATAAATCTAATCATAATTGATAACAGGTACCCATGAATAATGAACATTTATATATGGTTATCACATGTATACATATATACACATATATAATTCACTGTATATAATTTATAGTTATAATATAAATATATTTATAACATAAATATATTTTTGATCGTTCAAGCTTAAAAAAAAAAATTAAAACACATTTTTTTCTTGAGAAAAAAGAGGAAAAGAACAAGAAGTAGTTCTAATGTTATACCGGATTATTGATTAAATGCCAGTTTATTAATATTTACTCATACGTAATAAGTACCTTATATAGAAATGTTTTAGACTTTTTGTTAAGTACCAGCTCTAGTCTACAAAGAGGAATTGCCATGCAATTAAATCATCATGAAAGATAAGTGAAAATATATCATACAGGAATTATAACAAACTCTTACTCTACACACACATACACACGCCGCATGCACGCACATAGAAAGAGAGAGAGTGTGTCAATTTATAATGAATAACAGATTAAATTTAGCTTCTTAAACTCCCGTAACAGAGTTTAATAACTATATACTTATTATTAATATGATACTTATTATTTTTTAAATAATGCTACTACTTATAAAATAGAAAAGTAGCAAGTATTCCTAACTAGATCGCTTAATAAAGTGACCAATAATTAAAAATCTAAAATTAAAGAGTAATAATAATTAATAAAAAACAAATTGTAAAAACATTACAATAAACGACATGAATTGCATGCATACGTGACGTTTTACTGCATATTGCCAATTAAACATGGAAGAATTATACACAGATTTGTACACAAAAACCATATATATAAAATATTTATATTTATACTATCAAAGTGTAAACAAAATTATGTAAAAGAAGAAATATATATTTATATACTTGAAATGGAAATAAATCAATTTATATAATACCTTTTCCTTAAACTTTAGTCATTTATTTTTAACAACATGATAGATACAACGTGTCATTTATCTTTTTTTTCATGATGTCTAAATTTTTGTGCAGTTTTAATCTAACAATATAACGAATAAGTCAATTATTATAGTTCTGATATATTCTTACTTAAATACAATTTTTTTTCCAAAAAAAATATTAGTTAATTGCAAATCTAAAATAAAGAATATATTTACGATGCATTTTTTGATATAGACACACGTTTATACATACGTATGTACTGATCATAAAGGTTAAATAACCCTGGTTGGTTTATATCGCAAGAACATACATTCTTTTTAATATGTCAAACAAGTGGACCGAAGATGATACTGAGAAATTAATAATGCTTTATGGACAATATCAATGTTTGTGGAATCCACTCGATCCTGAGTTTAGTAACAAATTGTCACGTAGCAAAGCTTATCGGGCAATAAAGGACTCTATCGATATCCCTGGATTAACAATATGCGATTGCATAAAGAGAATTGCGAACTTAAAGAAAGAATACTGTTACGAGCTATCAAAAATTGCCGCAGCCATATCTTACGAAAAGTTGTACACACCAAGAGTAAAATGGTTCAAAAGTGTACACGCCATATTTTTCTTTCGAAACATGCCATCATTTTACCACAATAATTTCAAAAAGGTATAATATAATGCCTACGTTTAAGATTAGCAGTAACATTTAGCAGTGTTTGAAAAATTATTTGCTAGAGTTTTCAATTTAGTAAACTATCTTACGCACACGTATGATATGATAGTAAAATTATAAAACTGCAAATAACATTTATTGTGTCTTTTGTGACGTATAAATATATTTATAGCAAGACGCAAACAAACAGAAAAGATTTATTAACGATAACGCTACTCGAGACAATGCTTTGCCCGTAGCTTTTGAGAAAGCAGAAGATAAAAATATTAGCTCGAGTGAAACGTTTAAACTTCAAGACGAGTTTACTTTAAAACTGAGGTCATTTGCTATACTTATTGTGTATTACTAGCTTTTGTGACTCTAAAGTAATACGAAATAAAATTACAAGAATAGTTTTCAAGTGCAGAAAAAGTCCGATTCATTCTGCTTTGAAGCCGCAAGATCCCCCGAGTCTTTCCAAAACAATACAAACGGTTGATATTGGAGTAAGGGCTAGTATCGATACTGCAGAGCGTGAAACGCAGACGGAAGTATTTTACGTTAGAACAACAACATATTGTTAAAGATATATAGCAATTTTTTTGTTCAAATGTAAATAGTGATTGTATTATATAGGAGCAAAGCTACGAATTACGCGACAACAAAGAAAAGAAGGTTTACAACATTAAATAACAAGTTTCATTCAAGTTAACGATTCTCTAAGAGAAAAAATATAAGATGTTTTCTAACAGGATCGTTCCACGTTGGGTGATACCTCTGTAAAAACGCACGATAGAACAAAATTTGATGATACTTTTGATATATTTGGCAAAAGCGTGGCATTCCAGTTGCGAACTATCGATATACGTAAGTACGCATATAATCAGAAGTATAAGAATTATTGAGTAAAATCGCGTAACTTATTTGCTCTTAGAAACTGCTGTGGAACTAGAAAAAGAGATACAAAATTTACTGACAAAGGCGCAATTAAAATCTTTAGAATCTAAGCTAATGAGCCAGATTAGCATTTCAGTTTGCTGTTGTGAGTGCAAAGACTGTAAAATAATGTGTAAAAATGAAACTTGTAGCTGTGGTTTGCCATTTAAGGACTGTTTATTATTGTCAAAAATAAAAGACAAGAATCATCAAGTTTGTTACAAGTAACAGGTGAGAAATAATACCTAAAGTAGCTGTGAAAAGTTAAACTTTTTTTGTCAAGGTAGCGAAATAAACACGAGTGTTTTTACTTCAAATCCGATTTTATTACATGAAAATGTAGAATACGCGATATTTCTCATTGCAAAAATTTATGTATACTTATTATCAAGAATTAAAGCAGCTCAGGATATATAGCATCACAGAAAGTGAAAGAGAATATTTGGATTTAACAAAACAGTATAAAAGACATTTGTTTTCTCGTACTATTTGGTTTTACATACATATTGCATACTTTTAAACTTCTTATATACTGCAATTCATATGAACGTGTACAAATCAGTGTACATAGTCATGTAAGATTATTAAATTGTTTTTCCTGAGAATACGCATTTTTATATATGTATATATATAATTTTTCTTCTTCTTTGAATAAATAATACACGAATAGAAATGAGTTTAAATAATTTAAAATGATTGAATTTACTAAAACATTTTACTATGCATTTATATATATAAGAAACATGTATATATGTTGTTGTACTTCTACAAACAAAACTTAATGACAAATTTAAAAAAACCAACAGTTAACTGATAACACAAAGAAATATCTACGTTATTATATTGACAAGGGAACACACTTTTGATGTTTGCTGATTGAATCAGTGCATTTTATCGTTTTTGTCGATAATATAATCCGGATTAAAAATAAACAATCTTGCACAAAAAGTAACGTATTTACAATTTAAAGCAAAACCATATTTGCAAAATTTTTAAAATAGAGAATGCAAATGTGGAAGAGAAACGATGGAGAAAGAAATTAACATCCATAAGTAACGTTGGAATAATACTGTCAATATTTTGAAGACACACTCTTTGGGAACCGAACCTTCCGTTAATTAATACATATGTATATGAATATTTTGTATATATAAAATTATTGTACTTCCAATATTCGATTCGTCAGGAATCCTTTCCTGCCATCTGACTAGCTTCAAATAGTTTTTATTTCGCTTCTTGATTACTCGATGCTAGCTCAATGCTATGCTGTGTGATAAAATGATGATACGTTTTCTGAAAAGAAACGCAGATAAGATTTGATTTATAGATGTGTTTTGTAATGTATATTCAAACATATATTGCGGTTTTACTGTAAAAATTTAATTTGTTTTCTTTGCATCTGCTTTGTCGTCTTTAGCTTGTCCACGGCCTAACAGTTTGGCAAGCGAATCCCAAATCCCGCCCAAAAACAAAGCACAGAAAAGATTTTCAAATGGCACAAATGGATCATGAATGCCAAGCAAAATTGATGATAACTATAAAAAGACATTATATTGTTAATATATTATTTCATCTTATAAATCACTGAGTTAAACGTACAAATAAAAAATAAAAAAAAGAAAAAAAAACTAAATCTATAAAATTCTACCTTAAAGTAAACGAAGAAGATGACAATGCCGAAATACACAAGAGCATGAGGTGCCGATATAAGATCAGTCTTCTTATCTAGCACAAAAATGATCGATGCAACCATGGATGCTTTGGTGGGACTGTAAAATAATGTATCATTTTTAATATCTCCTTGTTTGTTAAAAACTCATAACTCTACATGTGCAATATATAATTTTAATGTTTAACTTTTTATATACAAAAAAGTATACAAATTTCACGTACAAACTGGGTTGCATAAATTCCATTGCGGTTGGTGTCCATACGCCACGTATAAGGCGTTCAAATAATTTTATAAATCCAGCTCCATTACCTATATAATTTATTCATATTAAGTTTCAATCAGTTTTATATGCTGATCTAGATTAGATTTTTGCATATATAGTGTAGAATGAGTTTCTAATAATCAACCTTTTAATGTTCCGATCAATATCATGATAAGATATGCATTTGGATAAAGTTTCCCTGCATGAGTTACTCCATCGTATACCTTTTTACACCTATAAAAAATAGTATGTACACAACTTGTATATAAAGAATATAGAGAAAATATATACTTACCTATAAACTTCCTTCATTGCTGAACATATTATTTTTACAGGTAAAAATTTGGCTATTTTATATCCAATGTCAAATGGCGTGTAAAATATGACATACCTGAGAAAGATTCGTGACAACTTTGTTTCTTTCAATACGCACATACATTTTATAAATTAGGAAATATAATATAATTTGTATTTATTACCAAACCACAGTTGCTACTATCACTTGTGGTGTGTTTTTTAAAGGTGCTAGAATTGGTTCTCCCAATAATCCATTACACAACATACCACTCGCAAAAACAACTAGCATTGTAGACAGCCAACATGATAAAGGATGCTTGCGTGAAAATGCTTGTGCACCTGAATAAATCAAAACTTTTCTTATTTATATTTTGCTATTTTATTTTTAATGTATATTTTAAACAAAGCAAAAACTATTTTATTTGTTTCAAAAATATATTACAATAATCGGTTGATCTTACAAGCCTGGATTCAAGATGGTGATGGTCTTAATAAATTGTGTATACGTCAAATTTTCTATTGTTTGCGTCGCAAATATTGACAGATAAAGTTCTTAAATTACTATTTAGTGACTATGTGTTGAGGACAAATTGTAACTTTGGCTAGACGATTGACAAATTGCATCATAATTGACACTTCATGGTGCCATGGTTTCATGTCACTGAATTCCCTTGTACTAGTTCGATTCATAATCACAGCTTTTGAATTTAAATATTTTGATTGGCTGAGGATGATAATCTGAATAAAAAGAAATCGAAATGTTCCAACAATAGAAAATTTGACATATACACAATTTATTAACCATCACCACATCCTGGATCCAGGCTTATAAGATCAACCATTCATTGAAATGTTTTTGGAAGTCTACTCCTTAATTTTTCTATTATATTACAGCTAGATAAAAGATTATGTGCAGAAAGTTAGTTTTTTACTTATATGGTTTGAATATATCGCTATCATGATAAACTGTAACAAAACACACTGTTTAAAATAGGTCAGACAGAGAATCCTTATAAGTAAGACACATTCTATATATAACATAGTGTTATAACTTTCTATCAATAAAAATAACTGGATTGAATCAAATTTGGGTTATGAATATTTTATTTATTTAGAGACCTAAAGGAAGTAAGTATATATTTTAAAGAAACTGGTTTTGAAAGAGTCTTTATTTTGGACAGTTCTAATCATATATGTGTGCCTGTGTGTAGTTGGCAAGGTGTATACTGAAATAGATTATCTGGGTCTTATGTTATTGCCTTGAGATAGAATTATGATAATTGTGCCAAGAAGAGCAAGTATAAAATTGACGATGATTAATTTTTATTATGACAACATAATCATCTTGAAAAAAATATTTTTTATATATTCTTAAGTCATATATAAATATACATAAATTATATATAAATAAAAGATTTTCAAGTACAAGATATGCCAACTTGTGACTATAATTAAATATATTGTATATAATACATAACATTGTGAATAATATATAATACAAGTTTTATATTTTTCGGATGTAAACACTAAAAACTAATTTCGGATTAATTTTTATTAACAATTTGTGTAATTTACTCTTTGATAATATTGTGCATCTTACACATTCGTGTTTTTATAAGTATTAGATTGAGTATTTGGTAAAATGATAGCAACTAGAAATATCTATGTGCCAGTGATCGTTCCAAGAGTTTTCTAAAATGAAGAAAAAGGAAAAAGAGAGGAGTAAAAGAAGAGGGGAATAAGAGAGAGAGAGAGAGAGAGAGAGAGAAAGAGAGAAGAGAAGCAGTGACAGTTGCCGATCAGCACAAATATGTTCATTTTTATATCGAATTATTTACTATATACCTATATATGTATATATCTTCCTTGTTTTATAATATAATTCTCTAAAGTTTGAGCCACAAATGCACTAAACCAATTCTCTAAAATCCAATTTAGAGAGATTCTTTCTACAATCAAAGACTCGAAAGTTAGAGCAGCAACTTTATCATAATAATTAAATTATAGATAAACATATGTCTGTTTATTCGTATGACTTCAGTTAGCGATTTCAAAGGATAAATGTTTTAAGTTTGTTTGTTTGAAAAATTGTGCAAATCATATTCACATTACTTCGATAAAAAGCACAAGTTTCATGCTGATTAATTAGACTGTATCCGAGCGCGGGAAAAATTCAACAAGAAGTCGACGAGAAGGAAGAGCACCGTGTGAACATAAAACACACATCCGTAAATATAAAACATCACGATGTGATGTTCGCGGACAATCAGGGGACAGAGCGAGGTTGTTCCTAAGAGAGTACACAGCGAAAGATTGTTGCAAAAAGATGGATAGAAAGAGACAGCTGGATCCCAGAAAATTACAGCGCCGTGAGCATTGTAAATTTAGAAACGGCCGTACAGAGCCAAGCTTACCCGGTCCCAGATCCTCCCTGACGTGCAGCGCGCACAGCACGCAATACGCTATATCGAAATACGGGAACATTTTCAGTTTGATGATCTGATTGGCCATGTCCAGAAACGCTTCGGGATCCATTGCGAACACGATATGGTGGTCTCCTGACCGCCGGTGAGACAAACAACAAAAACCTCACACGTTTTATCTTCCTTTTCTCGTTCCCCTTCTGTCTCAGTGCACCTACTGCTTCTCGATTTAAACCGCTCGTTGTCGAGCGTGTCGCGAGCAACGCTGACTATTCGCTGTCTGCTACCAACCGGTCGTCCGTCGTCTGCTAGGCTAACCCAACCTCGCTATCAGAGGCAAATAGAAAAAAAAAATAGTGCTTTCTATTTCATCGGTAAAGTATTGGTGTGCGTGCGAGTCCCGAATGGTGCCTGCAGATGGCCGCAAGCTACATACGATAATGCCATTATTCGATAAATTATCACGTACATTTTATTTTAACAGATTTCCTGTATTGCCAACAAAATATTTTGATAACAATTAACTAACAACTGACATATATATATATATATATAATATAATAATTATAATAATAATATATAGTAATAATATTTATTTATTATTACTATTACACTTGCATCTTAGCCACTAAAATACTTTCAAACGCGAAAATCGATTTTAGACGGGAAATATCGAATAGAACTCGGTTACGTTTGGATATAGCGTACGCACCGACTAGTCACTCATGGACATGGCTACGTAGTTGCCAATGTGCACCACCTGTGGATATAGCGCTGACTTACAGGGCAAAAAACTTTTATTCTTAGAATGCGTTCGGGGAGCGCGCTATCAGCGCTGTTGCATCATTCTATCTTTATTGCTCATTAGATGTAAAACAAAGATAGAATGACGCAATAGCGCTGATAGCGTGCTCCTCGAACGCAGCTTTAATGTAACGAGAAATGAAGATAGAATGATATTTCGAAACATTTGCAGTGAGACTTTGAACGCACCCCACAACGTTGTACCAAAGAGGAGACTAAGAGCGGCCAGGGCCTTAATTCTTAAAAAACTTACGTATACGAAACTCTACTGTTAATGTCACATGTACTATAGACTTTCGTATGCGCAAATTGTTCAAGAATCGAGGTCCAGAGCTATATGAAAAACTAATAGTTTTCCGCTCTGTAAGTCAGCGCTATATCCATAAGTGGTGCACATTGGCACCACTACCCATGTTCACAAGCGGTTTGTCGGTGTGTACGCTATGTGCACGCCTATGGTTTTATCTTTAACGCTTAATAACTCACTTTGTGAGGTAGACCGACACAGTCTCTAATAATACAAAGAACAAATAAAGTTTGTCGGAGCAGGTACACATAGGATTTTAATCAAATAGTCATACACACACATTTAAATAAAACTCTTTATTAAAATATTTATTTAAATAAATGTAATCAAGTATATCATTGCTTAGTTTTCGTGTAGAGCAGGCATCTTTGTATACCAATCACGCTCCTGACCAATGCGCTCAATTCCTGTCTGAGCTAAGGCTAGTGGTGGAAGATCGGAGTTTTTTCGGCCAATGAGATGGGTGCAATGCGCGGCGCGGATGCGCGCAGGATCGGAGCCACCGCGAGCAACGTCAGAGTGAGCGTGAACGTCCGCCGAGATACAAGCTTCTTTTGATGTTCCTCTCGTTCGGATTTTCGGCGTTTCTTTTATATTGTGTTGGCATCGCGTATATTCCGCAGGACAATCACCACGCTCGCACGCGAGTGCTTATCGATTCGCGTAATCGCCCCTCGTTCTTGTGTATTCTCACGTGCGAAAGATACACGCAGCGCGCCGCGCTGGTCAATTATCGGTGGTTTTAACATTTTCGGGACAGAGCACTGGAGCAGCTCCAAGAAAAGGGAAAAGGAAAAAAGACAGTGTATATATGCGCACATGTTTTTTACAAAGACATACGCGATCCTGATTACACTAAGGCTGCGGTCCGTTTCATGCTTAAGCGCACATTTATCTATAGTATACGTGACATATACTACAGATAAATGCGCGATTAAGCATGAAACGGACCGCAGCCTAAATATACTCAAAAAGTAGACCTGTGTCGAATAGAACACCGCGCGATACTTCCACCCAAATTCGCACAGCGCGGCCGTAATTTCGCGAAGACAGTGACATGCCTGACTATGATGATGGAATCGTGAGAACAGAATGTGTTGTTTCAAAAAAGCCGGACAATAAGACGTGATCAGTAAATTGAAAGTCGATCGCGTGCGCTCTTTTGACATTCATCGGGAAAGATATAGGTAGAGTGAGTGTGTCGTGAGATGTAAATACGCGCGCCCGCCCTCTGTCTCTCTCTATTCTCCGCGCGTTTTGCGCCAGGTTGTCGGATTACTGGCGATAAAATCGGAATTGTTCGCAGTGGTGATTTGAAGTGCTTTCAACAATTTGACTTTACTTCCCGTCACAGACGTTATTGAATATCTATCGGATAGCATTGGACATCTTTGTACTTTCTGAGATCTCGAGAGGTATGTATTATTACTAATTATGTTGTATATGATGATTATACAGGAAAAATGTGTTTTAAGAAAATTTTGATTAACTTAATTTTGACGATATAATCTTGATTCAATTTTGAAACTTGTTGCCAGTCTATATCTATATGTACATATATGTACATATATATTATTGTTGCTTTTGTCACTTTATATATAATGTTACATATTAAAACGCAGAAGATTTTCCTTTACAAGATTGTCGCGAGGCAATGGCACGAAAATTTTAATAGGAAAATTAATAGCGTTGCAGAAACTAATGTACACACATTTGCTCGATCAGCAGTTTATCACCTAATTTTAAAGAAAATAAAATTTTCTCAGGCGCACGATATACAACACTACGCACACATTATTTAAGCATCGCGATATTATTTAATAAAACATTTATTTGTTGGCACATCATTGCATATCAGTGATTGAAAGTAGTATACATTCGGATGTTATTAGAAATAACGCATAAACGTTAACGGTATTCGTCTCTTCGATTTGTTTGAACATTTATATCTCCGAAAAGAATATTTTTCTCTTAAATTTGAAGTCAATGAAAACGATACCAAATACCGTTGCAAAATTTTGTATGTGTTGTTATATAGAAGCGGATTGAACAATTGTACATATATAGTAGCATCTAGCTCGAATCTCGCGAGCAATACGAAAATGTTGACGAAATGCCGAAAGTGCAGTGAACCCATATGGCGCTGAACGGAGGTCTGCGCGCGCTTGTTTACATTTTAGAATTTATTTTGCATAAGAAATGTTTGCTTAGCTCGCTTACCATACCCGTACGCGATAAATCGTGCAAATATTTGTGAAAAATATTACGTCTGCATTGGCAACGGAATTTTTTTTGTTTTTTTTTTTTTTACATCAAAGCTCGATTTACCGAAAGCAAAAGATTTCGTAAAATCTTGCAATATATAACACTTGATGAGCATTCGGAGCATATCCGATTACGGAATGCAACCGCGTTCACGGCTGAGTCACTTAATTTGCTTACAGTCTCATAATAGAGAAATTATACAAGACACACACAAATGTCATGACAAAGACAAGGCACAAGTAATATGGAAAATATTAACGTTAAAAACTCGCATATACATTATATGAAAATGTATTTGATATCTTTCCTGAAAATAAATTCAACAATTATCTATGAGGATACATGCATATGTGTGTATTTTAAACATCATGTGGAATGATGATATTTCTTGATGCTTCCCGATTATAACATTTTTGACAAAAAAACAAAACGCGCGTAATATTTCTTATCAATGAAACATAAAACTTACAATTTTCGTATTGCATTTACTTATACAATCCGCTTTTATATTGTACACCATTGACGTAGTCAATTAAGATTGATTGAGTTCGGTTAAGTGTGGTAGAGTTAACTGAGTAACACACATACGGCCAGCAAAGCCTATTGTAGAAAGAAAGATTAGTACGTCTCTGAGAAAGAGAGTCTCAGGGAGAAACCGAACTGCGAACAGAGGCACGTGTTTCCAAATCGCGTACAGTAGTTCCGTTGTCCTCTTATCCCGATATAGATCCGCTACCATGACACATACATACAACGTGTATTTCGTCACTGTAAACAGCGCGGATCTCGTTATTGTGTCGCCTCGTGGCTGAAGAACCGAGAGAGGGCCAAGTATGTACATCGAACGAACGTGCCGAGTGTTCATTCATAGAAAGCCTTGTTTATTTTTAGATTAGCTATTTTAAAAGAATGTGAAAAGAGAAAGATAAGTTTAATTTCGAATTCTAGAATATTATCGCGCAATCTTAATATCGTAAAAATAAAAATAAAAAAGAAATTTATATCACAGAAAACTACTTGATTTTTATAATCGATATATAATATTTTCGAAATATTTGTCAGGAGAGAAAAGAATTTCACAATTGCATCGAATTTAGTTTTTAATTCTGTAACACGATAAAGATGTAAGTTGAAATTTTCTTTGTGTGCTTGTATACAGCAGATGTGTGAACATTTTATTATTAAAATAAAAGTGTTCATCATACATGTGATATGCAGTGAAGCGTGTTGGAACCGTTTGTTTGGAATAAAAACAATTTGCTTTCGTTACGTGAAAAATCAGTAAACCGTGCGTGCATTCGGAGAATATACATTGTCTCCATTTGCACGATAACGACGACGACGATGACGACGTTTCAGGAATAGTCAAACTCGGGTGAAAATAAGTTATTTGCAGCACGCATGCTACAAACACTTCAAGTATTATAGATACTGCCGAATTGAATGAAAGGTGGTAAGAGAGTGTGCGCGCAAGTACTTTGCTCTATCTCATAGATAATGTTTATCACTTTTTTTCTCTGCGTACACAGGTGAGATATATATACTGCACGTGTTATTTCCTCGATTACTGCGACGCGATTAGCAGTTGCCGCATCGCGAATTGTCACTATAATACGTGTTTGTAATCTTGCTTACGTCAATGTTCTATTTTTCTCTTTTTTCTTTATTTCACGCAAATCTCGCCGTCGCAAACGCATTTGTGATATCAGAGCGCACATGTGCTTTGAAAAGTATCGATTCTCGACAAACGCCGTTAATCGTTTTAATATATCAATGTATTTAAGATACTGTTGGATTTCAATAGAATTAAAAAAAAAAGTTTAATTCATGACACCTCTATGTAATGTACTAATTGACGTTGTTATTTATCTCAAGTATCTCGTCTAATTTTCAGTAGATGACGATGTGTGTCTTAAGGGCCGTACAATGGGAGTAGGTAGTATAGAGCAAGAAGTAAGGTTCTTGGAGTTATTTCATTTTTGTCTATACAAGTAATTATTTCGCGTTTTTTTGACACGCGTCTTTTATTGGCTAACAGTAAGGCAGTAGGCAGTGCGAAATGGGAATTGCCCATTTCGTTATTCCCGTCGTTTCTTCACCGAAAAATAGTTTACTCTCCTACAGCCCTACTACCTTCATTGTAGACTAGCCATTAGATAACACGTGTTACTTTCTACGGTACCGCGCGAGTTGCTTGATTCGAATTCGAAATGCGATAATAACTCCTTTTCGTCGATCGTAATGCGAGGAAAGCGAAACGCGCTTGTAACAATCAATAATCGGTACTCCTCAAATTTTACAGCGATTTATCGCAATAAACAAGCGCACTGCGTAGTGCACTCGCCGGAACAATTGGAGCGAGTACTACAGAGCGCAGTAATTAAAACGCAGTAAATTTTAGTGCGCACCGAACGAAACACATTTGGATGTTTTGTACGACCTCGCGTATCGATCCTTTCTTCCTCCTCCTCTTCTTCCTTCTCCTTCTCTTCTCTTCTCTTCTCTTCTCTTCTCTTTCTCTCTTGCTACGTTCATTGTCGGCGATTAATTGCACGGTAGAATCTCTATCTACACGTATATCCGCACTAAAATGTAATTTAATCATCGAATTCGTCACACGTCGTATTGTAGTTATTACGATGGTTATGTTTCGGGAATTGGTAATTATTATTATGTTTTCATGCTAATTGTCGGATAGCTTGTCAATTTTATCAAAAAAAGACATCACAAATTTCAATTTTTAGCAATTTACAAATATGATAATTTTACTTTCTGCGATTATAGATAATATTTACACAAATACGATCGTTACAGAGATTGTTTTACAGAATAAAATTGGGTTTTTCTGAAAGTTTTCGTAAGGATAATTTAATATTGTTAGAAAAAAAAAAAATTTTTTATAATACTGTGGACACCGTTGACGAGATATAATAAAAAAAGAGTTTCAAAAGAGAACGTAAGAGATGAGAGTTATATGTAAAATCTTTGAAATTGTATTTCTTCGTTGTTCTTATATGTTTTTGTTGGATTATTTTTTGTTGCATCTGCTGACACTCAAACTGATGTGCGAACAATAGGATTTCTACAGTTGCAACACTGCGAGGCGTGTTTAATGCAAAGTCGAGGAAAATCAGATTTTTTGTAGCGCACGCGTAAAGAAAATCTCTCGTCGAAGCGAACGAACGCAGAGGCCGTACATTTGAGATCGGCTGCGCGCTCAGAAAATCTGTGCGCGAGTATCGTAGGCAAATGCAGCGATCAAGAACAGCTCCGGTGCAGATGTATATGCGCGAGACGAAAGAGAACGAAAAGCCGGTCCTTGGTGGAACACCTGCTCCACAGGTATACGATCCTCTCCACTGTTCTTCGCGCCCGTTACCGCGTATATCTTGCAACATTCTTTTACCTCTTCTTTCACTGTGATCAGTTCAATACTGACAGTGATTATATTATATTCTTTTTCTCAAAAAGAAAAAGAATATAACAACTTTTTGAGAAAAAGAATATAATAGAAGTACAGTAGAATATAATTGTACAAAAACGCGCCACGTCACTTACTTAAGTTTATACGTCCACGTATTCGTACAAATATTGTTCACTACTTTATACATTATTTCCGAAATTATTTTACGAACAACATTAATTGTGATATTATTTTAAAAGAATTGTTTATATGTGTAAGAAAACAAAAAAAATTTCTATAAAGAAATCTTGGAGATGTTTGTGACATCAAGTCATGATTTTTGGATAAACATGGAAGGAGAAAAAGAGAGAGAGAGAGAGAGAGAGAGAGAGAAAACACTGATTTAAATTACCGCACAATAACGTCGCTTGCAGAAAACCAGTTTGCCGGGTGTTCAGCCTGTTCTTGCAAAGCCATACAATGTTTGAAGAACTTAGGTCACTATCAAACCACAGACTTTTACTAAACCACACGGAGCAATTTTGACAGGCGACGAGCTGAGAAAAGTCATTAAATAATTAATGAGATTTAGTATGTTTCTTTCTTTATATGATTTTTTATAGAATCGCAGTCTTAAATGCGATATTTTGGATCAATTATTAATACCTTTGAAAAATAGAAGATAAAACATTTGTTTTAATATTAGTTACGTTACACAAATCGAGAGCCAAATGTATGTAGATGAATACGTTAATGGTTTCACTTCTGAACTTCTTAACGTGTTGCTCGCAGCGAATCTTGCAGCTGCATCGCTCGTCGTTTTGTATCTTAACACATTGCAGACGAGAGCTACCAGAATTCTCTATCACACAATACGGTGAATTCTCAAAGCCCGCCGGCAATATGTTACAACGTTAAGCAGTTTCGTTGGTTGGGGAAAGCATACTGTTAATTACTTCAAGGATAACACATCTTTTGCTGTATTGTTGTATTGTAACCTTGAAAATCTGGTAACACAGGGCTAATAGATTTTCTTCTTTTCCACATCAATATTCCTACAAAATTTTACGCATAAGTGATAAAGCGATATAAGCTCGAGTTTTCTTGAATCTTACCGTATAGTCGCTTTTACGATAAGTACTTTTAAGCAACTTTGTTCTTTTACTCTCTACGTGAGATTACGTAACGTATACATGTAGCGCGATTGTACTGTGGTAGAGCTGTGATACAAATTTCCATTTACGATACTTTATCGTATTCTTCATTTCGTGTTAATCGCTCGCTATTACTTCGGATCCGAGTAACTTTCACAGCAGAGTTGCTTAATGACACGGTAGAACCGGACAATCACTACGGAACACCTGCTCCGGACGTATTTATGTTAGTCGATCCCTCTTTCTTGATTCTGACACCAGTGAACTCACGTAAAGTACTAGGACGTCTCGCCGTCATATGCAACTAACTTAACGACGATCCCTTTAAGCAAAATATATCCTTTACGTTGCCGTAAACGTACGGTGATGTGATAACGGCGGTGATAAACGAGTCTAGGCGTCACGAATATCTGGTATCATAAAAATACTGGAAGCGTTTTCATATAATACTCCGCTTCTCTCTCTCTCTCTCTCTCTTTCTCTCTCTCTCGTGAAGCTATTAAATACGCTCTGTCCGCGTATAACGGAATTTTCTAATATCGCATGCACTCGGCTTCTCGTTGTTCGTTAACATAACATTCCAGACGAATCGATTTTTTCTTTTTCTATTTTTTTTTTTTATTTATTAAGTTGTGTTCGTGGTCATGCGACGAAGTTTAATATGTCGCTCGGTTCGCTGCTGGCTATAACACCGCTAGTTCCACAAGCGGTTGTTCATGCACGGTGAATCGATGATATTGAATTTTGAAGTGCGCTTTATGTCAAAATAATATTGCGACAATAAAGTTTAAAACACCGAAAAGTTTTAACGCGAAAATGTAAAATACGATATTTTTTTGTTGAAAAATCGCAATACAAGATTTGTCGCAAAGCTAAGAGGATTACACGTCAGATTGCATAAAAGATTTTATATATAATTGACTGAATTCTTAAGAAAATGTATTAATATGGATATACATACACATATGGATTACACATATGTGTATTAACGATTCGAACTCTGCTTTCTTAAGTAGAACATTTTATATTTTTAAATCATGCATGCAAATTATCACGAAATTAGTACACACATATACATATATTATATATCCCTAATGCTTATATTTTGTTTTGGGATTAGATATAAATTTAAATTCGCAACGACTGTTACTTTTAATATTGAATTCAAGATTAATTATTGATTAATTGAATATAATTTTTAAACAATATATTATTAAATTGTATTATTGAATTGCGATATATAAATTATTGAGGTAAAAAAAAGTATATTGATTTTGAAATATTATATCAGTACTAGTACATTTATATTAGTCTCAGATAAGACATTATAAAGAAAATTATAAATTCTTTTTTTTATTCAGAATTACATTGACAAAAGAACTGCTCATACCGGACGAGTTAAAAATGATAATTAATGTCACAAACTATACATTTTTCATGTGCGCGCGGCATTATTCGTGAGCGTGCTTGTGTCTTCCGGCACGTGCTTCGAGACATTGTTCGCACGTGTGCGGTAAGCGCGCGTTCTGTTTTGCATTAAAATGCGATTACAACGAGTGTAGCTTTGACGCCAAAGTCCTGGGAAAAGTCTCTCTCAATATCTTTGCAAAAAGAAAGATACTATTAGAAAAACTACTATTAGAGAAGGTTTTCACTCTTTGTATCAGATGTTTATTGACAAAATGTTTCTCGTTTGTTTTTTTAGCGCGATCTAATTTCAATATTATATTACATTACAGGCTGACTAAAAATAATCGAAAAGTCACAGTTTATCTTTTTATATTAAATTTTTATTCTAAATGCTTTTGTATATAAACACCACTATAAGCGTTATTTATCTTTTTACTAGTTTTTGTATTTTAAACATAAGTCTTTGGTTTTTCAAAGTAAATCTTCTAGATTCTATTCTGATACTTTTAGAAAGATAACGCCTATGTGTTATATATACAGACGTCGTTGAATAAAAGATGATTAGGAATTGATTACCGCATGCAATAATGCCCGCATGTCGTATCCGAGTGGACAATGTAACGTTTACTTGTATTGCTCCGTGTATTTCCGACAACCATTGATAGTCCGGCATAAAGAGACGGCTTCAGATCATAATGCTTTGTGTATTTATAGTTCTCGAACGAATGCGAAATGCACAGCAACGCGCTATCGCCTGTTTCCCACCTATCGCGTATGGTGTACGTATAGGCAAGAGAGCAGAAGCACGATCTCTATTCACGTCGAGGCTCTAACTTTCCAGACGACAAAAGTTTATGAAATTCCTCAAAAGCTCGGTCTCTACAACATGGACGTCGGAGTGACGGTACATATCTACGACGGAGGGAACTTTTCGAGCTTTCATCAGAAGGACGTGAGAGAACCTCTTGTAGAGGCCATTCCGCGGCCTCTCATGCTGACGTTTACTGCAACCGCCTATTGTTTTCATTCAACGGAAGACAGCTCGCGGGTTATTTCATCCTTTGCCAGATCAATTTCTACTCCGACATTACATGTCCACGTGACACACTTTTTGAATTTGGTCGTTACTGTATATCATTTGTTTAAATATACATATTTGTGTTCACACAGAGAAAATTATACTATAAATTATACTATGTGAATGACATACGCACACACGTGCACTTGTAAAACTAGTTTCACTAGAAACTAAAGTTATCCGAGGACACGCTCTTCAAGCTGTTAAATTGTTTTGCGCCGTATGGAACTTGTAGCATGATAACACTGTTGACTAGATAATAGCATCGATATCTCCGAATAAGACGGCTGAAGATTGTTTGTCTATCAGACGTCTTCTCACATTTTATCTCTTTTTTCTGTGTTATATCTTTCTATGTTTGATCTATATTAAATTGTTTTACCATACGAACTTTTCGGATCCGCGGAATATATATATATATATATACATATATGTCGCAAATCCAAGAAATTGTCAGCACTTTAGAAGCTATATCTGTTCGCGCAAACATTGTCTCTCGCAGCGTTCCAAAATTAATTGTCGCGAAATACGTCTCAATCATTTTTACAATTGTCCCAAGTGCGGTTAATTGTGCTTTTCATTCTCATATTTTGATATCATACCGATATCATTTTGTTTATTTAACTTATTTTTTCGTACATAATGTACCCGTGCCACATATCGATCACAAGCGCGGTATCATCATTCAGCGTGTAATGAAATAATGAAAAACAAAAATAATTCACCGGTATTTCCCACGGATTACGTAGCCACTTTTCTTTTATCTTTGAGCCATCTTCGAAGTTACACGAGATCCTCGGTAACACGATAGTTTATACCTGTGTATTTTCGTTAGTCTATTGTTTCGCACCTGGTTGTCGTAATCCAATACTTATTGTACGCACCTCTCGTTGTGCGTGCCCCGCTTCCTTTTCTTGCCAGTAAACCTATAGCTTATCGTCAGTGTAAACACGTACAAAACATATACACGCGCGTTACTTCTGTTTTCATGCTGCGATTTCATCGAGTCGTTTTGATGAGAACGCCTATCACGATAATGTAGAAGAAAATGCTCGCTCTGATATTATCGCGAATGAATTTACGCGCGCTCTGATATTATCCAAGTGTTCGAGAAATAACTGATCTTCTTTAACATTTTGCAAATATCATAGAAATTGCAAATTTGAAAATAATTAAAAATCACTAATGTTCGCGGAGATCGAATATAAAGCAACGATGTTGAAACGATTTGGAAAGTCAAACCTTTTAAAAGAGTTTTGTAATTAAAATTCCTAGAACCTGGTTTTATATCAATAAGATGCTTTTTGTGTCGAATAACGTAATACACGACATTTATAGTTATGATACTATACGTACGCCATAAGCAAAACTTGCTTCGTGAAAGGGTCGATGGTAGTTAATGTAAAAACTTGCGTGCTGACCTGCAAGGCTATTTCTAACAGGTCGATATATTCTGCTCCACACGGTATGTATATCAGGTAAAGAATACTCGACAGTGGTAGCTAGTGGTAGCTAAGGGACATGAATTATTACTCCCGACAGGATTCGACAAGCACACGCGGGACAAGCACAAATTACTTCCTCGCTTCTTCCATTTCGTACAAATGATGGTGCGTCTTTCACGATTGCAAACGCACTTCCTTAATTTTTACTCGATTCAATAGAATAGAAGAGTTTTCTTCTTAAAATAATGTATCTTCGTATAAAAATCGTGATTAGAATATTATGCTACAGTTTAACACATGTGATTGTGCTAGAGAGAAAGAGAGAGAAAAAAAGAGAAAGAAAGTTTAAGACCATATATTTACTTGATTTAAAACTACTTTTTTCTTTAATGTTGATGTACAGCTGAAAAACATACATGACATGTTTCACAAGACAAATTTAATACTTAAAATTTTTTCTATATTATGCAAAAAGAGTTTTATATACATATAGTAGACGTGTGACAACATCAAACTATATATCGATTCTATTGAATTTGATCAGCAGTTTTAATCCTTGTAGACAATGAAGTAGATTATGTTTTTTTTCTTTCTACGCGGTCGCAATTCGAATTTAATTGAATTTTTCCCTCGGGTGTTGGAGATTAATCGGTGGATCATTTTGCCGGTCGCTCTTCGGGTTCATTCCTCCGGATATCCGCTCGACGTTTATACATAGCGTTGCGATAAAAATTTTCGTTGCATTCGGATTCACCGTGTTTGAGATTTATATACACACGCTGTTTTAAAGCGATTTTTTAATAAATTACGCTGCGTACGACACGGACTTTAATCTAATGCATACGTGCAATTAATATTTTATCTTAATTTAAACATTAGCGATTTACTTAGTAACAAAATTATATTATCAATGTAGTGTACGCGGAACCTTATACGTAAGAAATTAGTATAAATTTCGCATTTTAATCACTTCGCATAACAACCAGAAAATCTCGTTTAGCAAAGCACGACACAAGTCTTTTTAGAAGAAAAAAATATTTTCGGAAATGTGGCTATAGCGAAAGTTTATTTTTCCTATGAAATATTCTCTCGCGCGCACATGTAATGTATCTTATATATATTTACGAAATTATATATACGCAGGATATTTATATGTATTTATTATATTTTTTGTATATATTCACATATGAAGCATCCGAAGCTTCGTTGTTAATAAAAAAAATGAAGAAACAATTTATATTATCCTAGGACCGCTTAGTTCTGCTGATACGTCTTTTCTTTCATTTTTACATATTGATCTTTAGTTTGAAATGAGATATCAGACTCTATATACATTTCGATAAACCTATAAGCTTTCTGTAACAGTTTCTCCTGTTTATGTCGCAAATTCACAGATATTTATTGATAGTGACTGGATCTTTTGTGTTTATCTAAACACTTTTCGCGCTCACAAAATCGTACGCTATCTTTTGAATATTTTGAAAATTTCTCCTATATTGTGAGATATAGCGTATTTAAGTCGCGCACGCAGCATGTGTGCACGCGCATCGATACGATATCGCGTGAGAAGTTCGCACACGTTGGAATTTGTCCGCGCATACTGGAAGTACGACGCGGTGGACCCAATAACTTCCCAATAACTATTCCACTTGCACAGACGGGAAGTGCTCTCGGGATTCCGCTTACCAGCGGACATCGAAGGAATTTCCTTCATCTTCTGGCATCGATCTTCCACCTACGGCAGGTATTGGAGAACACACAGGTTGCAGCGTCCGCTATACATGTAAATTTATTGTGTGTGTGTGTGTGTATGTGTGTGTAATGTATTAACCTCCTACCTTATCTCCATTTCTTCTTTTTTTCCTGTGTTTATATAGACCATGCTAGATAAGAAAATCGATACTTTTTCATATCTGCTTTATGATGAAGAGTTACATCATACTCTAAAGATATTCATGTAGTTTTCTAATCTATATAATATTCCACATTTCTCTAGATTAGGTCTAGATTATTTTCTGTGGAATATGAATTTTTAATCGTATTTGTATAAATTTAAATAATTGTTATACCTATGTTTATTTTTTTATAATTTTGTGATAAATAATTATTTTTTGAATGACTCGCTAGTATTTGGCTTTGGATTCGATTAACAGAGGAAAGTTTCTTCACGTCCGAAGGCTAATCTCGAAAATAATACATTTGAAGCTTTTAGGTCTTTTTAATATATATCCGAAAGGTTAATATCTTTCAGTAAAGGAGAGAAAGAGATAGATAGATAGATAGATAGATAGATAGATAGATGTGAATACCATTGATCTAGCCATTCAGACCACGAAACCCTTCAAGAATTTTGATTAGTTCTACGTTACGCATGCAGAGAATCGGGAAGTAATTACCCTCGATTATTAATGCAATATCTATTCTAAAATGTGCACAGAGTTATAAAAAAAAGTTAGGTAATACATCAGTTCTAGTACTGTTGTATTAAATATTAAATTTGAGATTGAATAATCATTTTCTTAGTTTTTCTGATAAACTTCTTAGCTTTCTGATAAAAACTTAGTAAGTAAATATTTTATTAAAATAAGTACCTATATGTAGTCAATTTTGTGATAGTATATGATGTCAATTTTTTCAATATATATACGTTAGGTATATGTGTCAATATTTTACGAACGAAATATCAAAATGAGAGAAAGAGAGACAACATATGTAATCTCATTATATCTCCTTCAAAAAACAGTGCTCGATCGACAGCTGCTGCTTCTCTGCTTGTACAGAAGCAGAACCACAAAACCGACAGCATCTTCCTCGGCACTACAGAAGAGAGAAAGAGGGTTCTCGATTTTCAATCTCGTGCATCTTCGCGCGGCTCTGTGTATTTACTTGTGCGTTTACACTTGACTTGCTTGAAATCTGATACATCCGTATTTAATTACGTGCACAAGTGACACGCATCGCGCGCGTCGACGTGTATGTGCGTATGAATGACGCAACGTAACTCATTATTATATGTGTACGCTATGCTCTTCAAAACGCAGCCACAAGTTCGAAGCTGCATGTAAGACTGGTTTTGTGGTTGCGCAAACTTTTGCTTTGAAAAATTCTATTTATAAGCAAAATTTTACTTATAAGCACACCGATATGAAATATGCTCGAATCTGTTCAAAAAGATCGTGTGAGAATTAAATGCGGCTTAGATTTCAGTTATCAAGTGAATGAGTAATCCGAATTTTATAGCACGTTTCTTTTTTTTATTACTTGTTAAAAAAATATTTTCAACGGCAATTATATGGCAGTACTTGAATGCATTGAAAAGCAATATATAATGTAACTCAAATCTTAATTTATGGCGAACAGTAAATCGATAAATTTGAGTTAAGTAGAATTGTGTCGACAAGTTATATACGTGTGTACATATATATATATATATGACTGAACACATATTGGTGTCTGATTATCAACTTATAACGAGTTGACTGGTTCCATGTACAAATTTATGGATGTGAGAATATATTACACTATTTGTCGGTGCGAAACTGAATGCTCACCGCACGTGTTTAATGAGATTGAGTGCTGTTCAATTACGTAAAGAGCTTTCCTAATGTATGCGCGTGTTAGTTTTAATCTGTATAGTATCGAAATCGAAATGCCAACAAAGTTGCCGTTTTACGGAATACAACGGTACAAATTCATCAGGTTTGTACTTAATATTTATTTTCAAGCGCGTCATTTGAGTATTATTATGTATATATTGTACATGCAAATACAGATTATATTTTATTTACACATATCGGAAAAACATTGCACCTTCAGAGAGCCATAAAGAGATATCATCATTTCTGATGGGCAATCAATTAAAGAATTTATTCTTTTACATTTTCGAGCATAATCGACATTATTCAGACTGACAAAGGTTTAAAAAATAAGTATTATATTTATTTGACACTTCAGCCTATATGGCCAAGAAGGGGACTTGGTTACAAAAAGTCTAATCACACACATCCTTCCATACGATCCATACCTTATATAACACTATATAACACTTATTTCACGCTTATTTACATTTGCTTTACAAATCCTTTACATTATCTTCACTCCCATTACATTTACATTAAATTAGACTAAATTAAATTACATTACCTTACATTGCGTTAAATAAATTAACTTAAATATCCTAAATCACTTTTCTGTCTTTTTTACATTTTACCTTGCCTTTTTACATTTACATTTATACATTTTTGCCTTCTTTTTCTCTTTTTCTTCTACTTTTTCCTATTTCTGTTTCCTCTTTCTCTAATTTTTATATTTTACTCTATCTTAATTCTATTTTCTTTTTTATCTTTATCCTACGTTACTCTGAATATCTACACCTACACACACGCACATCTAAGTCACAAAATATTTATTAGTCTTTATATTACATTCCTCCTATTCTGAATCTTGAGAACTCTTTCCTCTTATCTCTTGATTCCTTCTTTCTAATTCCCTTTTTCTTTTTTCTTTTTCTTTCCATAATTTCTCCAGAATCTCTCCTTTATTCTTCTCTAAATCA